>NC_092152.1:85926775-86014275 GCF_045791955.1 Oncorhynchus clarkii lewisi
AAAGCTTTCCTTAATTTTGGGTCAGTCTCTCTCTCTCTCTCTGTAAGCCTTTGTTATTTCTTGTTTTGTTGGCGACATTCAAAATAAAAAGGAAAATGTACGCTCACCACGCTGCACCTTGGTCTCATTCCGACGACGACCGTGACAGGACTTCCCACCACAAATGGACCAAGCAGCGTGGTGAGGAGGAGCAGTGTGTTCAGGAGGACTGGACATGGGAGGACATCCTGGAAGGTAAAGGATCCTGGACATGGGAGGACATCCTGGACATGGGAGGACATCCTGGAAGGTAAAGGATGTCTGGACATGGGAGGACATCCTGGACATGAGAGGACATCCTGGAAGGTAAAGGATCCTGGACATGGGAGGACATCCTGGACATGAGAGGACATCCTGGAAGGTAAAGGATCCTGGACATGGGAGGACATCCTGGAAGGCAAAGGATCCTGGACATGGGAGGACATCCTGACAGGAAGGGATGGCCTTCCATGGGAACAGGTGGAAGCAGCTAGGAAGGCGGAGGCAGCTGGTAAAGGGGCCCAGCGTTACGAGGGAACACGGCTAGCACGGAAGCCCGAGAGGCAGCTGGTAAAGGGGCCCAGCGTTACGAGGGAACACGGCTAGCACGGAAGCCCGAGAGGCAGCTCCCTCCAGATTGGCTGAGTCAGGTTGTAGACCTGAGCCAACTCCCCGTGCTTATCGTGGGGAGGAGTGTGTTACTGGTCGGGCACCGTGTTATGCGGTGGAGCGCACGGTGTCTCCAGTGCGCGTTCACAGCCCGGTGCGCTACATCCCAGCTCCCCACATCTGCCGGGCTAGGGTGAGCATCCAGCCAGGACGGATGGCGCCGGCTCAGCGCGCCTGGTCTCCAGTACGTCTCTACGGCCCAGGATATCCTGCGCCGGCTCTGCACACGGTGTCTCCGGTGCGTCTGCACAGCCCAGTGCGTCCTGTGCCAGCGCCCCGCATTTTTCGAGCGAAGATAACCACCAGGACAGGATGTGCCGGCTCTGTGCTCGAGATCTCCAGTGTGCCTCTACGGCCTAGTGCTTCCGGTGCCTGCTCCCAGAGCCAGGCCTCCTGTATGTCTCCCCAGCCTGGTGAGTCCTGTGCCTGCTCCCAGAACCAGGCCTCCTGTATGTCTCCCCAGCCTGGTGAGTCCTGTGCCTGCTCCCAGAACCAGGCCTCCTGTTTGTCTCCCCAGCCTGGTGAGTCCTGTGCCTGCTCCCAGAACCAGGCCTCCAGTATGTCTCCCCAGCCTGGTGAGTCCTGTGGCAGCTCCACATACCAGACTGCCCATACGTCTCCTCACTCCAGTGATGATCCATGGCCCGAAGCCTCCAGTGATGATCCATGGCCAGAAACCTCCAGTGATGATCCATGGCACGAAGCCTCCAGTGATGATCCATGGCACAAGCCTCCAGTGATGATCCATGGCACGAAGCCTCCAGTGATGATCCATGGCCCAAAGCCTCCAGTGATGATCCATGGCACGAAGCCTCCAGTGATGATCCATGGCACGAAGCCTCCAGTGATGATCCATGGCACGAAGCCTCCAGTGATGATCCATGGCACGAAGCCTCCAGTGATGGTCCATGGCACGGAGCCTCCAGCTACGGCCTCCAGTCCGGAGCCTCCAGCGAGTGTCCCCAGTCTACGTCCCGCACCAGAGCCGCCACCACGGATAGATGCCCACCCGGACTCTCCACTATAGGTTCTGGTTTTGCGGCTGGAGTCCGCACCTTTGGGGGGGGGGGTTGTACTGTCACGCCCTGACCTTAGAGAGCCTTTTTATGTCTCTATTTGGTTTGGTCAGGGTGTGATTTATGGTAGGCATTCTATGTTCTGTTTTTTATGATTTTGTATTTCTATGTGTTTGACCGGGTGTGGTTCTCAATCAGGGACAGCTATCTATCGTTGTCTCTGATTGGGAATCAAACTTAGGCAGCCTTTTTCCCTTTTGTCATTGTGGGAAGTTGTCTTTGTTAGGGGCATTATAGCCTTTGTAAGCTTCACGGTCGTTTTTGTTATTTCTTGTTTTGTTGGCGACATTTTAACAAATAAAAGGAAAATGTACGCTCACCACGCTACACCTTGGTCCATCTCTTCAGACGATCGTGACAGGTCTGAGTATTTGTCACAGTGTAATAGGAAATGCAGCTCTGTCTCTACTTCTCACCTGGAGCAGAGTGAGCACAGGCTGTCCTCTCTGGGCAGCCAGGTTTGTCTGTGACGACCGGTCTCTACAGCCAGACTGTCCTCTCTGGGCAGCCAGGTTTGTCTGTGACGACCGGTCTCTATAGCCAGACTGTGCTCACTGAGTCTGTACCTAGTCGGTGTTTTCCTCAGTTTTCTATCAGTCACAGTGGTCAGATAGTCTGCCACCATGTACTTTCTGTTTAGTGCCAAATAGCATTGAAGTTTACTTAGATTTTTTTGTGGTGTCTTTCCAATATGTGATATATTCTTCATTTTGATTTGTGATGATGTGGTTGGGCCAGATTTTCTGAGTGCTGTCCTGGGGCTCTATGGGGTTGGTTTGGGTTAGTGAACTGAGCCTCAGAACCAGCTGGCTGAGTGCTGTCCTGAGGCTCTATGGGGTTGGTTTGGGTTAGTGAACTGAGCTTCAGAACCAGCTGGCTGAGTGCTGTCCTGAGGCTCTATGGGGTTGGTTTGGGTTAGTGAACTGAGCCTCAGAACCAGCTGGCTGAGTTCTGTCCTGAGGCTCTATGGGGTTGGTTTGGGTTAGTGAACTGAGCTTCAGAACCAGCTGGCTGAGTGCTGTCCTGAGGCTCCATGGGGTTGGTTTGGATTAGTGAACTGAGCCTCAGAACCAGCTGGCTGAGGGGACTCTTCTCTTGTTTCATCTCTTGACATTGTAGAGCTGTGTGATGGAATGTTTTGTGGTCACTTGTTTTAGGTGGTTGAATTTGAATGAGGAGGGGGTCTTGGCCCAGTTCTGCTCTACATCAGTTATTTGGAGTTATTCTTTGCACTTCCAGGACCGTCTTGCAAAACGCTTCATTCGGTATTTCAACTGGATGTTGGTCCCATTTCATACCTTCCTTGTTAAAGAGCGTACCCCATACTTCACTGCCATATAGTGGACCCCATACTGCCATATAGTGGACCCCACACTGCCATATAGTGGACCCATATAGTGGACCCCATACTGCCATATAGTGGACCCCATACTGCCATATTGTGGACCCATATAGAGGACCCCATACTGCCATATAGTGGACCCCATACTGCCATATAGTGGACCCCATACTTCACTGCCATATAGTGGACCCCTCACTGCCGTATAGTGGACCCCACACTTCACTGCCATATAGTGGACCCCACACTTCACTGCCATATAGTGGACCCGACACTTCACTGCCATATAGTGGACCCCATACTTCACTGCCATATAGTGGACCCCATACTTCACTGCCATATAGTGGACCCCACACTACCATATAGTGGACCCCACACTGCCATATAGTTGACCCCACACTGCCATATAGTGGACCCCTCACTTCACTGCCATATAGTGGACCCCATACTTCACTGCCATATAGAGCACTTGGTTCTATAACCGATTGGAACATTTTGAGACAGATTCTAATTGGAATTTCCTTTTAATGGCACAGAATGCTCTTCTTGCTTTGTCTCTCAGCTCGTTGACAGCCCTGTGACAGCTACCTGTGTTGCTGATATTTACTCCTAGATATGTGTTGTTTTTGGTGTGTTCTAATACATCTGTGTCCATGTTCCGTTTTTTTTATTTTAATTAATGGTCAGAGCCCAGGTCTGACAGAACCTGTGGTTAACGGTCAGAACCCAGGTCTGACAGAACCTGTGGTTAACGGTCAGAGCCCAGGTCTGACAGAACCTGTGGTTAACGGTCAGGGCCCAGGTCTGACAGAACCTGTGGTTAACGGTCAGAGCCCAGGTCTGACAGAACCTGTGGTTAACGGTCAGAACCCAGGTCTGACAGAACCTGTGGTTAACGGTCAGAGCCCAGGTCTGACAGAACCTGTGGTTAACGGTCAGGGCCCAGGTCTGACAGAACCTGTGGTTAACGGTCAGGGCCCAGGTCTGACAGAACCTGTGGTTAACGGTCAGGGCCCAGGTCGGACAGAACCTGTGGTTAACGGTCAGGGCCCAGGTCTGACAGAACCTGTGGTTAATGGTCAGGGCCCAGGTCTGACAGAACCTGTGGTTAACGGTCAGGGCCCAGGTCTGACAGAACCTGTGGTTAACGGTCAGGTCCCAGGTCTGACAGAACCTGTGGTTAACGGTCAGGGCCCAGGTCTGAAAGAACCTGTAGTTAACGGTCAGGGCCCAGGTCTGACAGAACCTGTGGTTAACGGTCAGGGCCCAGGTCTGACAGAACCTGTGGTTAACGGTCAGGGCCCAGGTCGGACAGAACCTGTGGTTAACGGTCAGGGCCCAGGTCTGACAGAACCTGTGGTTAACGGTCAGGGCCCAGGTCTGACAGAACCTGTGGTTAACGGTCAGGGCCCAGGTCTGACGGAACCTGTGGTTAACGGTCAGGGCCCAGGTCTGACGGAACCTGTGGTTAACGGTCAGGGCCCAGGTCGGACAGAACCTGTGGTTAACGGTCAGGGCCCAGGTCTGACAGAACCTGTGGTTAACGGTCAGGGCCCAGGTCTGACAGAACCTGTGGTTAACGGTCAGAGCCCAGGTATGACAGAACCTGTGGTTAACGGTCAGGGCCCAGGTCTGACAGAACCTGTACAGATGATCTAGATGCTGCTGTAACTTCTCCTTAGTGGGAGACAACAGCACCAGGCTATCTGTCTACAGCTGACCCTCCTTAGTGGGAGACAGCAGACCCTCTTTAGTGGGAGACAGCAGACCCTCCTTAGTGGGAGACAGCAGACCCTCCTTAGTGGGAGACAGCAGACCCTAATAGTGGGAGACAGCAGACCCTCCTTAGTGGGAGACAGCAGACCCTCCTTAGTGGGAGACAGCAGATCCTCCTTAGTGGGAGACAGCAGCACCAGGTCCTCTGTCTACAGCAGACCCTCCTTAGTGGGAGACAGCAGACCCTCCTTAGTGGGAGACAGCAGACCCTCCTTAGTGGGAGACAGCAGACCCTCCTTAGTGGGAGACAGCAGACCCTAATAGTGGGAGACAGCAGACCCTCCTTAGTGGGAGACAGCAGACCCTAATAGTGGGAGACAGCAGACCCTAATAGTGGGAGACTGCAGACCTTAATAGTGGGAGACAGCAGACCCTCCTTAGTGGGAGACAGCAGACCCTAATAGTGGGAGACAGCAGACCCTCCTTAGTGGGAGACAGCAGACCCTAATAGTGGGAGACAGCAGACCCTCCTTAGTGGGAGACATCAGACCCTCCTTAGTGGGAGATAGCAGACCCTAATAGTGGGAGACAACAGACCCTCCTTAGTGGGAGACAGCAGACCCTCCTTAGTGGGAGACAGCAGACCCTAATAGTGGGAGACAGCAGACCCTCCTTAGTGGGAGACAGCAGACCCTCCTTAGTGGGAGACATCAGACCCTCCTTAGTGGGAGACAGCAGACCCTAATAGTGGGAGACAGCAGACCCTCCTTAGTGGGAGACAGCAGACCCTCCTTAGTGGGAGACAGCAGACCCTAATAGTGGGAGACAGCAGACCCTCCTTAGTGGGAGACAGCAGACCCTCCTTAGTGGGAGACAGCAGACCCTAATAGTGGGAGACAGCAGACCCTCCTTAGTGGGAGACAGCAGACCCTCCTTAGTGGGAGACATGCAGGACGTTGCTTCATTCCCAGAGAGAGAGAGAGAGAGAGAGAGAGAGAGAGAGAGAGAGAGAGAGAGAGAGAGAGAGAGAGAGAGAGAGAGATAGAGAGGCCTGTTCCTGGATAGGGAGTTAGGGCCTTTATGCCTGTATGTGTACTCTCATTCCCAGAGATGGACATAGTGCATTTCTGTGATTTATTTACCATCTATTTTGGGTTACCAGATGCACATTTCAAATCACCAGTTGCACGGATGTATATGCTCATCCAGCATTTGGCTACCTTAAGAGAGTCATAGTTACTCCCTCCATTCACCCGCGGTCCATATTTTAATTTTTGGGTTACCAGATGCATGTTTTCAATCACCAGTTGCACGGAGGAAAATCACAATCTGCATCCATCGTAATATTTTAAACCGTCCATAAAGCACTCAAATACGGCCCCCACTGAGAGCGGGCCGTAGTAGGGTACACCCCTAGCGGGCTATATCAATAGAATGACCGGTAAAATGATTTAAAACAGTTTTATAATTTTTGGGTTACCAGATGCACACGGGTCTTTTGCAAAACAATCACAATCTGCATCCATCGTAATATTTAAAACCGTCCATAAAGCACTGAAGGACGGCCCTGACCGAGAGAGGGCCGTAGTAGGGTACTCCCCTAGCGGGGAATAATGACAGGAGTACCTTTAAATTCATTTTGAACCATATTTAATATTTTGGGTTACCAGATGCATGTTTTCAATCACCAGTTGCACGGAGGAAAATCACAATCTGCATCCATAGTCATATTTTAAACCGTCCATAAAGCACTCAGGGACGGCCCTGACAGAGAGAGAAAAAGAGGGGAAAAAATAATAAATAATTCGGTACCGGCCCCCATTGAAAAGGTCCATAGTAGGGTGCACCATTACCGGACATGAATCTCGGGAACACCGGTAACCGCATAGAGAACCGTAATTTGGGTTACCAGATGCACGTTTTCAATCACCAGTTGCACGGAGAAAAAAAAAGTAATCATACCTTCCATAAATAATTCAGGCCGGCCCCCATTGAAAAAGGTCCGTAGTGGCTGTTGGCTGTTGGAGCTGGGGTGTGGCTGGTCTGTTATGGACTGGAGGGGTTATTTATTTTTTATTTTTTATTTCACTTTTATTTAACCAGGTAGGCAAGTTGAGAACAAGTTCTCATTTACAATTGCGACCTGGCCAAGATAAAGGAAAGCAGTTCGACAGATACAACGACACAGAGTGACACATGGAGTAAAACAAACATACAGTCAATAATACAGTAGAAACAAGTCTATATACGATGTGAGCAAATGAGGTGAGATAAGGGAGGTAAAGGCAAAAAAAGGCCATGGTGGCAAAGTAAATACAATATAGCAAGTAAAACACTGGAATGGTAGTTTTGCAATGGAAGAATGTGCAAAGTAGAAATAAAAATAATGGGGTGCAAAGGAGCAAAATAAATAAATAAATTAAATACAGTTGGGAAAGAGGTAGTTGTTTGGGCTAAATTATAGGTGGGCTTGTGCAGGTGCAGTAATCTGTGAGCTGCTCTGACAGTTGGTGCTTAAAGCTAGTGAGGGAGATAAGTGTTTCCAGTTTCAGAGATTTTTGTAGTTCGTTCCAGTCATTGGCAGCAGAGAACTGGAAGGAGAGGCGGCCAAAGAAAGAATTGGTTTTGGGGGTGACTAGAGAGATATACCTGCTGGAGCGTGTGCTACAGGTGGGAGAAGCTATGGTGACCAGCGAGCTGAGATAAGGGGGGACTTTAACTAGCAGGGTCTTGTAGATGACATGGAGCCAGTGGGTTTGGCGACGAGTATGAAGCGAGGGCCAGCCAACGAGAGCGTACAGGTCGCAATGGTGGGTACAATATGGGGCTTTGGTGACAAAACGGATTGCAAAGTGATAGACTGCATCCAATTTGTTGAGTAGGGTATTGGAGGCTATTTTGTAAATGACATCGCCAAAGTCGAGGATTGGTAGGATGGTCAGTTTTACAAGGGTATGTTTGGCAGCATGAGTGAAGGATGCTTTGTTGCGAAATAGGAAGCCAATTCTAGATTTAACTTTGGATTGGAGATGTTTGATATGGGTCTGGAAGGAGAGTTTACAGTCTAACCAGACACCTAAGTATTTGTAGTTGTCCACGTATTCTAAGTCAGAGCCGTCCAGAGTAGTGATGTTGGACAGGCGGGCAGGTGCAGGTAGCGATCGGTTGAAGAGCATGCATTTAGTTTTACTTGTATTTAAGAGCAATTGGAGGCCACGGAAGGAGAGTTGTATGGCATTGAAGCTTGCCTGGAGGGTTGTTAACACAGTGTCCAAAGAAGGGCCAGAAGTATACAGAATGGTGTCGTCTGCGTAGAGGTGGATCAGAGACTCACCAGCAGCAAGAGCGACCTCGTTGATGTATACAGAGAAGAGAGTCGGTCCAAGAATTGAACCCTGTGGCACCCCCATAGAGACTGCCAGAGGTCCGGACAGCAGATCCTCCGATTTGATACACTGAACTCTATCAGAGAAGTAGTTGGTGAACCAGGCGAGGAAATCATTTGAGAAACCAAGGCTGTCGAGTCTGCCGATGAGGATGTGGTGATTGACAGAGTCGAAAGCCTTGGCCAGATCAATGTATACGGCTGCACAGTAATGTTTCTTATCGATGGCGGTTAAGATATCGTTTAGGACCTTGAGCGTGGCTGAGGTGCACCCATGACCAGCTCTGAAACCAGATTGCATAGCAGAGAAGGTATGGTGAGATTCAAAATGTTAGAGGAGGGGCTGGTGGGTGTTGGAGCTGGGGTGTGGCTGATCTGTTATGGACGGGAGGGGGTAGAGGGGGGGGGGGGGCTGGTGGGTGTTGGAGCTGGGGTGTGGCTGGTCTGTAATGGACTGGAGGGGGTAGAGAGGGGGGGCTGGTGGGTGTTGGAGCTGGGGTGTGGCTGGTCTGTTATGAACTGGAGGGGGTAGAGGGGAGCTGGTGGGTGTTGGAGCTGGGGGGTGGCTGGTCTGTTGTGGACTGGAGGGGGGGGGCTGGTGGGTGTTGGAGCTGGGGGGTGGCTGGTCTGTTATGGACACCTTGGTTAGGAGCTCCTCTAAGGTGTGTTTGTCTGGTGGCTGTTTACACCTTGGTTAGGAGCTCCTCTAAGGTGTGGATGTCTGGTGGCTGTTTACACCTTAGTTAGGAACTCCTCTAAGGTGTGGATGTCTGGTGGCTGTTTACACCTTGGTTAGGAGCTCCTCAAAGGATGTCTGGTGGCTGTTTACACCTTGGTTAGGAGCTCCTCTAAGGATGTCTGGTTGCTGTTTTCACCTTGGTTAGGAGCTCCTCTAAGGTGTAGATGTCTGGTGGCAGTTTGCTCACGCTCTCCCTGAGCAGAACCACCTCCCCCTCCAGTCTGGTGAACTCATCCCTCATGGCAGCCATGGTGGTGAGGAGGGCCTGAGTCTGCTCTGCACTGAGGGGGGTCGCTCTCCTCCTGGGGCATGTCCTCCACTATGGTGGGAAGAGAGGTGCTGGATGTGCCTTTTTGGGTGGGGAGAGTAGGGGCTAGGGTGGTGCTGGTGGGAGGGCATGTCATTGGTGGTGTCCTTCTCTCTCTCTGCTCTCTCCTTAATGGTCTGAAAGTCTGTTTCAAACAGCCTAATGTTACCTTGCACCATGACAGTCCCAGTCTTGTAGAGGTTGATTGTTATCGTGGTGCTGTCAGGGTCGTCTGTCTCTTTGACTTTCAGCTTCCTCCCATTACAGATTCCCTCTTTCTTTATGGATGGGTAGTGAGAGCAGACTGCTGAGCGCCAGGCATTTGGCTGGTCAGTGAGGAAGATGAGATTACTCACATCACTGTTTTTTTGTAGAGGTCTGTGGAAAAGGGTTTCTGGCCTCCCCTTTAGTAGTGTCTGTTTAAAAGCTTTCCTCGTTGTGTCATTTTGTGGCCTCTGGAGGGTAGAGAATGGATTCAGCGCTGATGGGGGACATGGTGCCTGTGGGCTCTGCTACTACTGCTGCTCTGTCCTGGTGCCCCGTTGCCATAGCAACCATGTTGTTTGTCTGCTGCTGTTGCTAGCTAGCTCTAGTTTAGCTAAAAAAAACAGCAAAAAGATTGACAAATGTTCGACAAAAAAAACCCAGAGGATATGTTTAAAGTTAGTTTTTGGTTTTCTCACTCAGTTTGGTCGTTTAATGTAGTTGTATTAACTCCCTTTGCTAAGTTTGTTCTAGCTCATTTTTTAGCTTGTTAGCCTGCTGGCTAGGTTTGTTGTAGCTCATTTTTTAGCTAGTTAGCCTGCTGGCTAGGTTTGTTGTAGCTCATTTTTTAGCTAGTTAGCCTGCTGGCTAGGTTTGTTGTAGCTCATTTTTTTAGCTAGTTAGCCTGCTGGCTAGGTTTGTTCTGGCTCATTTTTTAGCTTGTTAGCTTGCTGGCTAGGTTTTTGTTGTGTAGTTAACGTTAGCTAGCTAGAGTCAAAATTTGAGGCGCAAAGTTACTTTTTTCCTGTTTTGATTGAATTGAGTTGTTGATCATCACTTCTTGTCTGGAATCATTTTTTTTTAGATTTGAATGTTTATCTCATTCTAATTATTATTTTTTTTAAACATGAAATATAACAGGAGCTCAGGTTGAGCATGTCGGTAGCTCTGTCTGTCTGTCTGTCTGTCTGTCTGTCTGTCTGTCTGTCTGTCTGTCTGTCTCTCTGTCTCTCTGTCTCTCTGTCTCTCTGTCTGTCTCTCTCTCTGTCTCTCACCTCACTGAGCTGTTCAAGTGGTAAGCTGCTCCTGTTGAGGTGTGTCTGTCTGTATCCCAAATTTCATGCATATTCCCATAGGGCTCTGTTCAAAATTAGTGCACTTTGTAGGGAATAGGATGCCATTTGGGACACAATGCCCCGTGTCAGTTTCTCCTAGTGATTTACAGGACGAAGATGAAACATGTTGGTTCTAACAGAAAATCAAGGCAAATTCCATGACCATTATCACACCTCGGCGTTTGTTTTGATGGTCAGATTGTCATGTGCTTTCCTGTGTAGGATTCGTGTGTTAAACATGAGGTTCAACGTGACCCAAGCCTGCACATACACACGCACACAGGAGTTCTGCAGATTGGGGCGTCGGTTACACACGTGATGCTCGAGGAGAGAGAGAAAGAGGGAGTGTTTCAGAAAGAGAGAGATCCAAGTTGACTTCTCTCTCCGTCCCAAAATGACACAAACAGGAAGAGAGGACAGAAGGCTGGCTGTTGGTGTCGTCAGCCCTTTTCGCTTCTCCTTTTCCCAGAGCGGCCCTCTGCAGGGAGAGGAGTGGAGGGAGGAGAGTATAGAGGAGGAGAGGAGGAGAGGAGAGCAGGGGTTGAGAGGGGAGGAGGAGAGGGGATGAGAGGGGAGGAGGAGAGGAGAATAGCTGTTAGTATGCCATCATCACTTTTGGACCACAAGCAACAGGAACAGAAACAACCATGTTTCTCTCTCTCTCTCTGTCTCACTCTCTCTCTCTGTCTCTCTCTCTCTCACTCTCTCTCTCTCTCTCTCTCTCTCTGTCTCTCTCTCTCTCTATCTCTCTATCTCTCTCTCTGTCTCTAACTCTGTCACTCTGTGTCTCTGTCTCTCTCTCTCTCTCTCTCTGTCTCTCTCTCTCTCTCTCTCTCTCTCTCTCTCTCTCTGTCTCTCTCTCTCTCTCTGTCTCTATCTCTCTCTCTGTCTCTCTCTCTGTCTCTCTCTCTCTCTCTCTCTCTCTCTCTCTGTCTCTCTCTCTCTCTCTCTCTCTCTCTCTCTCTCTCTCTGTCTCTCTCTGTCTCTCTCTCTCTCTCTCTCTCTCTGTCTCTCTCTCTCTCTCTCTCTCTCTCTGTCTCTCTCTGTCTCTCTCTCTCTCTCTCTCTCTCTCTGTCTCTCTCTCTCTCTCTCTCTCTCTCTCTCTCTCTCTCTCTCTCTCTCTCTCTCTCTCTCTCTCTCTCTCTCTCTCTCTCTCTCTCTCTCTCTCTCTCTCTCTCTCTCTCTCTGTCTCTCTCTGTCTCTCTCTCTCTCTCTCTCTGTCTCTCTCTCTCTCTCTCTCTCTCTCTCTCTCTCTCTCTCTCTCTCTCTCTCTCTCTGTCTCTCTCTGTCTCTCTCTCTCTCTCTCTCTCTCTCTGTCTCTCTCTCTCTCTCTCTCTCTCTCTCTCTCTCTCTCTCTCTCTCTCTCTCTCTCTCTCTCTGTCTCTGTCTCTCTCTCTCTCTCTCTCTCTCTCTCTGTCTCTCTCTCTCTCTCTCTCTCTCTCTCTCTCTCTCTCTCTCTCTCTCTCTCTCTCTCTCTCTCTCTCTCTCTTTTTTCTCTCTCTCTGTCTGTCAGCAGGTCAGAGGCCAATTAATGAAAAGCTGTCACAGGTCAGAGGTCAGTCAATGAAAAGCTGTCAGCAGGTGAGAGGTCAATTAATGAAAAGCTGTCAGCAGGTCAGAGGTCAATTAATGAAAAGCTGTCAGCAGGTCAAAGAGATCAGAGAAAGCAGAGTGACTCTTCCTTATTTCATAACAGATTTTTGAGGTTTTTCAAAAGACAAACACCCAGTTCCTCTGGAACAATCTGTCCTATCAAAACCCCTCTCTTCTGTCCTGTTCATGACATCAGCAGGGGAAGTGTGTTGGATGGACAGAGGAGGGGATTACAGACTGGCTGACTGACTGGCTGACTGACTGATGGTTGACTGACTGATGGTTGACTGACTGACTGACTGACTGACTGGCTGGCTGGATGACTGGCTGGCTGGCTGACTGACCGGCTGACTGGCTGACTGACTGACTGACTGGCTGACTGGCTGACTGACTGGCTGGCTGGCTGACTGGCAGACTGACTGGCTAACTGACTGGCTGACTGGCTGACTGGCTGGCTGGCTGACTGGCTGGCTGACTGGCTGACTGATGGTTGACTGACTGACTGGCTGGCTGGCTGGCTGACTGGCAGACTGACTGGCTGACTGGCTGGCTAACTGACTGGCTGACTGGCTGGTTGACTGACTGGCTGATTGACTGGTTGACTGGCTGACTGACTGGCTGACTGACTGGCTGACTGACTGACTGGTTGACTGACTGGCTGGCTGACTGACTGACTGGCTGACTGACTGGTTGACTGACTGGCTGGATGACTGGCTGGCTGGCTGGCTGGCTGACTGGCTGACTGACTGGTTGACTGACTGGCTGGCTGACTGACTGGCTGAGTCAGCATCCCATCCCAGCATCCCAAATGGCATTCCCTATATAGTGCACTACTTTAGACCAGAGCCCTATGGCACCCTATTCCCTATATAGTGCACTACTTTAGACCAGAGCCCTATGGCACCCTATTCCCTATATAGTGCACTACTTTAGACCAGAGCACTATGGCACCCTATTCCCTATATAGTGCACTACTTTAGACCAGAGCCCTATTCCCTATATAGTGCACTACTTTAGACCAGAGCCCTATGGCACCCTATTCCCTATATATACAGTGCGGCAAAAAAGTATTTAGTCAGCCACTAATTGTGCAAGTTCTCCCACTTAAAAAGATGAGAGAGGCCTGTAATTTTCATCACAGGTACACTTCAACTATGACAGACAAAATGAGAAAAAAAAATATCTACACAATCACATTGTAGGATTTTTTATGAATTTATTTGCATCGGAGCTAGAAACACAAGTATTTCACTACACCTGCAATAACATCTGCTAATCACCTGTATGTGATCAATAACATCTGCTAATCACCTGTATGTGACCAATAACATCTGCTAATCACCTGTATGTGACCAATAACATCTGCTATTCACCTGTATGTGACCAATAACATCTGCTAATCACCTGTATGTGATCAATAACATCTGTTAATCACCTGTATGTGACCAATAACATCTGCTAATCACCTGTATGTGACCAATAACATCTGCTAATCACCTGTATGTGATCAATAACATCTGCTAATCACCTGTATGTGACCAATAACATCTGCTATTCACCTGTATGTGACCAATAACATCTGCTAATCACCTGTATGTGACCAATAACATCTGCTAACCACCTGTATGTGACCAATAACATCTGCTATTCACCTGTATGTGACCAATAACATCTGCTAATCACCTGTATGTGACCAATAACATCTGCTAATCACCTGTATGTGACCAATAACATCTGCTATTCACCTGTATGTGATCAATAACATCTGCTAATCACCTGTATGTGACCAATAACATCTGCTAATCACCTGTATGTGATCAATAACATCTGCTAATCACCTGTATGTGACCAATAACATCTGCTAATCACCTGTATGTGACCAATAACATCTGCTAACCACCTGTATGTGACCAATAACATCTGCTATTCACCTGTATGTGACCAATAACATCTGCTAATCACCTGTATGTGACCAATAACATCTGCTAATCACCTGTATGTGACCAATAACATCTGCTATTCACCTGTATGTGACCAATAACATCTGCTAATCACCTGTATGTGACCAATAACATCTGCTATTCACCTGTATGTGACCAATAACATCTGCTAATCACCTGTATGTGACCAATAACATCTGCTATTCACCTGTATGTGACCAATAACATCTGCTAATCACCTGTATGTGACCAATAACATCTGCTAATCACCTGTATGTGACCAATAACATCTGCTAATCACCTGTATGTGACCAATAACATCTGCTATTCACCTGTATGTGACCAATAACATCTGCTAATCACCTGTTTGTGACCAATAACATCTGCTAATCACCTGTATGTGACCAATAACATCTGCTAACCACGTGTTTGTGACCAATAACATCTGCTAACCATGTGTATGTGACCAATAACATCTGCTAACCACGTGTATGTGACCAATAACATCTGCTAACCACGTGTTTGTGACCAATAACATCTGCTAACCATGTGTTTGTGACCAATAACATCTGCTAACCATGTGTATGTGACCAATAACATCTGCTAATCAAATAAAATAAAATAAAATGTATTTATATAGCCCTTCGTACATCAGCTGATATCTCAAAGTGCTGTACAGAAACCCAGCCTAAAACCCCAAACAGCAACCACCTGTATGTGACCAATAACATCTGACCAGGCCTATGGGCTCTACTTTAGACCAGACTCTGTAGTACACTACTTTAGACCAGGCCTATGGGCTCTGTAGTGCACTACTTTAGACCAGACTCTGTAGTACACTACTTTAGACCAGGCCTATGGGCTCTGTAGTGCACTACTTTAGACCAGGCCTATGGGCTCTGTAGTGCACTACTTTAGACCAGACTCTGTAGTACACTACTTTAGACCAGGCCTATGGGCTCTGTAGTGCACTACTTTAGACCAGGCCTATGGGCTCTGTAGTGCACTACTTTAGACCAGACTCTGTAGTACACTACTTTAGACCAGGCCTATGGGCTCTGTAGTGCACTACGTTAGACCAGGCCTATGGGCTCTGTAGTGGACTATAGGGAATAGGGAGCTCTTAGACACCTCTATGGTCTCTGGTTGACAGGGATGGCAGGAAGTAGAGGGTAAAGGGGAGGGGTCAGGGGTGGTTAAATTCTGTACATTTACGGGCAGTTGGAGGGGAAGTGTGAGTGCTGGAAAGTGACGAAGACGGAAGGAGAAGAGCGACCACAGCCCCCCCCCAACACACACACACTCTGTACTGGTACACACACACACACAAACACTCTGTGTACACACACACACATCTGTACTGGTCGATTACCTCAGACCTATCTTAAGCAGGGACACACTGTGTCATCTCAGTGACACCAAGGACACACAGGAGTCTCCACACACACACACACACACACACACACACACACGTCGACCTGCCATTGACGGATCGCTGTCTTGAAGCCCTGCAATGTTGAAACGTGTCCATAATGTCTCAGTTACTCAACCTAAACTCAGAGGTACAACTAGTGAAGTGTCCCACCCTGCCATCCACAGACAGAAGGCTCAGTTCTCCCTGTCTTACTGGAAAGCAGAGAGAGTAGTAATTACACAATGTTACATGCTTCTAATAAAGGGATGTTGTTATGTGGATCTCTGTTACTAGAGGGACTACTGCTGTTGTTGCATCAGTCTGACAACAACTCTGCTGTCTGGTCTCTGGTCTCTGACAACACCTCTGGTCTCTGACAACACTTTTGGTCTCTGACAACACCTCTGGCCTCTGGTCTCTGACCAACACCTCTGGTCTCTGACAACACCTCTGGTCTCTCTGACAACACCTCTGGTCTCTCTGACAACACCTCTGGTCTCTGACAACACCTCTGGTCTCTCTGACAACACCTCTGGTCTCTGACAACACCTCTGGTCTCTGACAACACCTCTGGCCTCTGGTCTCTGACAATACCTCTGGTCTCTGACAACACCTCTGGTCTCTGACAACACCTCTGGTCTCTGACAACACCTCTGGCCTCTCTGACAACACCTCTGGTCTCTGGTCGCTGACAACACCTCTGGTCTCTGGTCTCTGACAACACCTCTGGTCTCTGGTCTCTGACAACACCTCTGGCCTCTGGTGTCTGACAACACCTCTGGTCTCTGACAACACCTCTGGTCTCTGACAACACCTCTGACAACACCTCTGGTCTCTGGTCTCTGACAACACCTCTGGTCTCTGGTCTCTGACAACACCTCTGGCCTCTGGTGTCTGACAACACCTCTGGTCTCTGACAACACCTCTGGTGTCTGACAACACCTCTGGTCTCTGACAACACCTCTGGTCTCTGGTGTCTGACAGCACCTCTGGTCTCTGACAACACCTCTGGTCTCTGGCCTCTGACAACACCTCTGGACTCTGACAACTCCTCTGGTCTCTGTTGTCTGACAACACCTCTGGCCTCTGACAACACCTCTGGACTCTGACAACACCTCTGGTCTCTGACAACCCCTCTGGTCTCTTGGACAACACCTCTGTCCTTTGACAACACCTCTTGCCTCTGACAACACCTCTTGTCTCTGACAACACCTCTGGTCTCTGACAACACCTCTGGTCTCTGACAACCCCTCTGGTCTCTGAAAATACCTCTGGCCTCTGGTCTCTGACAATACCTCTGGTGTCTGACAACACCTCTGGCCTCTGGCCTCTGACAACACCTCTGGTCTCTGACAACACCTCTGGTCTCTGACAATACCTCTGGCCTCTGGTCTCTGACAATACCTCTGGTGTCTGACAACACCTCTGGCCTCTGACAATACCTCTGGTCTCTGACAACACCTCTGGTCTCTGACAACACCTCTGGTCTCTGACAACACCTCTGGTCTCTCTGACAACACCTCTGGTCTCTGGTGTCTGACAACACCTCTGGTCTCTGACAACACCTCTGGCCTGTGGCAACACCTCTGGTCTCTGACAACACCTCTGGGCTCTGACAACACCTCTGGCCTGTGACAACACCTCTGGGCTCTGACAACACCTCTGGCCTGTGACAACACCTCTGGCCTGTGACAACACCTCTGGGCTCTGACAACACCTCTGTCCTTTGACAACACCTCTGGTCTCTGACAACACCTCTGGTCTCTGACAACACCTCTGGTCTCTGACAACACCTCTGGTCTCTCTGACAACACCTCTGGTCTCTGGTCTCTGACAACACCTCTGGCCTGTGACAACACCTCTGGTCTCTGACAACACCTCTGGGCTCTGACAACACCTCTGGCCTGTGACAACACCTCTGGGCTCTGACAACACCTCTGGCCTGTGACAACACCTCTGGCCTGTGACAACACCTCTGGGCTCTGACAACACCTCTGTCCCTTGACAACACCTCTGACCTCTGACAACAGGACTGGAGTAACTCTACACTGAATGATGGTAAATCAATGCTTTAAATGATGAGTAAAGCAATAAATTACATTTCCTGTTTCCTCCTCCCCTCTCCTCTCCTCTCCTCTCCTCTCCTCTCCTCTCCTCTCCTCTCCTCTCCTCTCCTCTCCTCTCCTCTCCTCTCCCAGTGCAGTCAGACGGACTGTCTTCATTAAAGTATGGGGGTTCTAGTGGGGGGGATATAGGTAGCACAGAGGAGGAAATTTTTCTCTGTTCAGATCATTTCCTTATTCATTTCAAGCCAAATGTAAAATGTTCCTGTTTTGATTAATTTAAATTAATAGAGTGAGTTAGGTCTGCTCTATACCAAATTAGCATACCCCCTGAGTCCCTTCCCTGTTTCACACCTGGTAGTTTGGTGGATGGGACTACCAGCTCTCTGTAACCTAGAGGACAACCAGTGGGTCCATCTCCTCTATACCACCCACCTGGTAGTGTGGTGGATGGGACCACCAGCTCTCTGTAACCTAGAGGACAACCAGTGGGTCCATCTCCTCTATACCACCCACCTGGTAGTTTGGTGGATGGGACGACCAGCTCTCTGTAACCTAGAGGGCAACCAGTGGGTCCATCTCCTCTATACCACCCACCTGGTAGTGTGGTGGATGGGACTACCAGCTCTCTGTAACATAGAGGACAACCAGTGGGTCCATCTCCTCTATACCACCCACCTGGTAGTGTGGTGGATGGGACTACCAGCTCTCTGTAACCTAGAGGACAACCAGTGGGTCCATCTCCTCTATACCACCCACCTGGTAGTTTGGTGGATGGGACTACCAGCTCTCTGTATCCTAGAGGACAACCAGTGGGTCCATCTCCTCTGTACCAGGTTTCTTGTTGGATGATAATGTCTGTATTTCTGATTTATTTGGTGAAGTCCAGGTTGCTCTTTAGGCCAAAGGCAGATGACCTCAGGTGGGGTGGGGTGCATGGTGGGCACTGCTGCCTTGTAGAGGTGGACCTGGTCATAGAGGCTGTTCAAGTCCAGGGTAGAGTGGTGGACCAGGTAGAGTGGTGGACCAGGTAGAGTGGTGGACCGGGTAGAGTGGTGGGCCAGGTAGAGTGGTGGACCGGGTAGAGTGGTGGACCAGGTAGAGTGGTGGAACGGGTAGAATGGTGGACCGGGTAGAGTGGTGGACCAGGTAGAGTGGTGGACCAGGTAGAGTGGTGGGCCAGGTAGAGTGGTGGACCAGGTAGAGTGGTGGGCCAGGTAGAGTGGTGGACCAGGTAGAGTGGTGGGCCAGGTAGAGTGGTGGACCAGGTAGAGTGGTGGACCAGGTAGAGTGGTGGACCAGGTACCCTACCCTGTAGGGTCTCCCTCTCCTCTCCTCTCCTCTAACCATAACCCCTACCCTGTAGGGTCTCCCTCTCCTCTAACTATAACCCCTTCCCTGTAGGGTCTCCCTCTCCTCTCCTCTAACCATAACCCCTACCCTGTAGGGTCTCCCTCTCCTCTCCTCTAACCATAACCCCTACCCTATAGGGTCTCCCTCTCCTCTAACCATAACCCCTACCCTGTAGGGTCTCCCTCTACTCTCCTCTAACCATAACCCCTACCCTGTAGGGTCTCCCTCTCCTCTAACCATAACCCCTACCCTGTAGGGTCTCCCTCTCCTCTAACCATAACCCCTACCCTGTAGGGTCTCCCTCTCCTCTCCTCTAACCATAACCCCTACCCTGTAGGGTCTCCCTCCTCTAACTATAACCCCTACCCTGTAGGGTCTCCCTCTCCTCTCCTCTCCTCTCCTCTCCTCTCCTCTCCTCTCCTCTCCTCTCCTCTCCTCTAACCATAACCCCTACCCTGTAGGGTCTCCCTCTCCTCTCCTCTTCTCTAACCATAACCCCTACCCTGTAGGGTCTCCCTCTCCTCTCCTCTCCTCTAACCATAATCCCTACCCTGTAGGGTCTCCCTCTCCTCTCCTCTCCTCTAACCATAATCCCTACCCTGTAGGGTCTCCCTCTCCTCTCCTCTCCTCTAACCATAACCCCTACCCTGTAGGGTCTCCCTCTCCTCTTACCATAACCCGTACCCTGTAGGGTCTCCCTATCCTCTAACCATAACCCCTACCCTGTAGGGTCTCCCTCTCCTCTAACCATAACCCCTACCCTGTAGGGTCTCCCTCTCCTCTAACCATAACCCCTACCCTGTAGGGTCTCCCTCTCCTCTAACCATACCCCCTACCCTGTAGGGTCTCCCTCTCCTCTAACCATACCCCCTACCCTGTAGGGTCTCCCTCTCCTCTAACCATAACCCCTACCCTGTAGCGTCTCCCACTCCTCTCCTCTAACCAGGTTCTGGGGGCTGGAATAGATTATTTTATCCTTTGAAAGAACAGATTGTGATAATTCTTATCTTCCTGTCCCCTTAACCCTTCCCGTAACCCCACGCCCCTTCTCTCCTGGTAAAACCGCTGCCTCTCCTCTGTAACTGGTGTTGGGGGGGGGGTGTATTTTAGAGCGCAGGGCCCTAACCGCCGATCTGACCACTTCTGCTCTGTGGGCCAGGAGGCAGGCTGCTGCAGGCGTTGGAGCCCCAGCCAGAGGGCTCCTATCTGGGGGAGACAGGGTGGCACCGACACCACAGCGGCCGGATGTCCACCACACCATCCGATGTCACCCTTATCATAGGCTCTATCTAAACCATAACCACACTGCTATCTCCACCCCCCACCCTCCCTTCAGACACCCCGTCCTCACCTCCCCTTTCCCCCTCTCTCCCTGCCTCCTCCCCTTCCCTTTCTCTCTCCCTCTCTCCCTGCCTCCTCCCCTTCCCTTTCTCTATCCCTCTCTCCCTGGCTCCTCCCCTTCCCTTTCCCCCTCCCTGTCTCCTCACCTCCCCTTTACCCCTCTCTCCCTGCCTCCTCCCCTTCCCTTTCCCCCTCCCTGTCTCCTCACCTCCCCTTTACCCCTCTCTCCCTCCCTCCCTCCCTCCCTCCCTAGTCCCAACCCCTCCCTCCTCCCACCTCCTCCCTAGTCCCACCTCCTCCCACCCTCCCTAGTCCCAACCCCTCCCTAGTCCCACCTCCTCCCTAGTCCCACCTCCTCCCTAGTCTCACCTCCTCCCTAGTCCCACCTCCTCCCACCCTCCCTAGTCCTAACCCCTCCCTAGTCCCACCTCCTCCCTAATCCCAAACCCTCCCTAATCCCAACCCCTCCCTAGTCCCACCTCCTACCTAGTCCCACCTCCTCCCTAGTCCCAACGCCTCCCAATCCCACCTCCTCCCAAACCCTCACTAGTCCCAACCCCTCCCTAGTCCCCCCTCCTCCCTAGTCCCAAACCCTCCCTAGTCCCAAACCCTCCCAAGTCCCACCTCCTCCCAAGACCCCTCCCTAGTCCCTCCTCCTCCCTAGTCCCACCTCCTCTCTAGACCCAACCCATCACTAGTCCCTCCTCCTCCCAAGACCACTCTCTAGTCCCAACCCCACCCTAGTCCCACCCCCTCCCACCTCCCACCCCCTCCCACCTCCCACCCCCTCCCTAGTCCCACCCCCTCCCTAGTCCCAACCCCACCCTAGTCCCTCCCCCTCCCATCTCCCACTCCCTCCCTAGTCCCAACCCCTATAATGTGCAAAGCTGTCAAGGCAAAGGGTGGCTATTTGAAGAATCTTAAATATAAAATATATTTAGATTTGTTTAACACTTTTTGGTTACTACATGATTCCATTTGTGTTATTTCATAGTTTTGATGTGTTCACTATTATTCTACAATGTAGAAAATAGTACAAATAAAGAAAATCCCTTGAATGAGTAGCTGTGTCCAAACTTTTGACAGATAGTGTATATACAAAATTATGTGGACACTCCTTCAAATTAGTGGATATGGCTATTTCAGCCACAAACCGTTGCTGACAGGTGGATAAAATCGAGCAAACAGCCAGGCAATCTCCATAGACAAACATTGGCAGTAGAATGGGCCTTACTGAAAAGCTTAGTGACTTTCCATGTGGCAGTTCATCAACTTTCTGCCCTGCTAGAGCTGCCCCAGTCAACTGTAAATGCTGATATTGTGAAGTGGAAATGTCTAGGCCCAACAACGGCTCACCTGCGAAGTTCCACACCAGCTCACAGAACGGGACCTCCGAATGGTCTGTCCACGGTTTACAACACTCCACTACCGAGTTCCAAACTGCCTCTGGAAGCAACGTCAGCACCAGAACTGTTCGTCGAGAGCTTCATGAAATGGGTTTCCGTGGCCGAGCAGCCGCACACAAGCCTAACATCACCATGCGCAATGCCAAGTGTCGGCTGGAGTGATGTAAAGCTCACTGCCATTGGACTCTGGAGCAGTGGAAACGTGTTCTCTGGAGTGATGGATCACGCTTCACTATCCGGCTGTACAACAAACAAATCTGGGTTTGCCAGGAGAAGGCTACCTGCTACGCTACGTTACCTGCTTCTAAGCATAGCGCCAACTGTAAAGTTTGGTGGAGGAGGAATATTGGTCTGGGGCTGTTTTTCATG
Organism: Oncorhynchus clarkii lewisi; assembly: GCF_045791955.1. Classification (NCBI taxonomy): domain Eukaryota; kingdom Metazoa; phylum Chordata; class Actinopteri; order Salmoniformes; family Salmonidae; genus Oncorhynchus; species Oncorhynchus clarkii. The sequence continues at coordinate 85,948,823 of NC_092152.1, forward strand.
GTTCAGGCCCCTTAGTTCCAGTGAAGGGAATTCTTAACGCTACAGCATACAATGACATTCTAGACAATTCTGTGATTCCAACATTGTGGCAACAGTTCGAGGAAGGGCCTTTCCTGTTTCAGCATGACAATGCCCCAGTGCACAAAGCGAGGTCCATACAGAAATGATTTGTCGAGATCGGTGTGAAAGAACTTGACTGGCCTGCACAGAGCCCTGACCTCAACCCCATCAAACACCTTTGGGATGAAGTGAAATTCCAACTGTGAGCCAGGACTAATCACCCCCAACATCAGTGCCCCGACCTCACTAATGCTCTTGTGGCTGAATGGAAGCAAGTCCCCTCAGCAATGTTCCAACATCTAGTGGAAATCTTTCCCAGAAAAGTGGAGGCTGTTATAGTAGCAATGGAGGGACCAGCTCCATATTAAGGGAGTGAACAGCTCATGGCTGGGTGTGTGGCTGAAGTGCAATAGAGATTGCGTCATCTGTGGATCTGTTGGGGCGGTATCCTAATTGGACTGGGCCCAGGGTGTCTGGGTTGATAGTGTTGATATGTGTCATGACCAGCCTTTCAAAGCCCTTCCTAATTACAGATGTGAGCGTTTCAGGGCGATAGTCATTTAGGCAGGTTACCTTGGGTTCTTAGGAACAGGGACAATGGTGGTCAGCTTGAAATACGTTGGGATTACAGACTGGGACAATGAGAGATTGAAAATGTCTGTGAAGACATTTGACAGCTGGTCTGTACAAGCTCTGATAACGAGCCCTGGTATTCCGTCTGGCCCGGCAGCCTTGCGAGTGTTGACCTGTTGAAAAGTCTTACTGCGTGCTCTGAGAACGCACCCTGGTATTCTGTGGTTGTCCTCCCGTCTGTTAATGGGTTGGTTGGTCCTGGTCAGTCCAGGTTGTCCTGTCTGTTAATGGGTTGGTTGGTCCTGGTTGTCCTGCCTGTTAATGGGTTGGTTGGACCTGGTCAGTCCAGGTTGTCCTGTCTCGTAATGGGATGGTTACTGCCTTATTATTATTCGACCATGCTGGTCATTTATGAACATTTGAACATCTTGACCATGTTTTGTTAGAATCTCCACCCGGCACAGCCAGAAGAGGACTGGCCACCCCACATAGCCTGGTTCCTCTCTAGGTTTCTTCCTAGGTTTTGGCCTTTCTAGGGAGTTTTTCCTAGCCACCGTGCTTCTACACCTGCATTGCTTGCTGTTTGGGGTTTTAGGCTGGGTTTCTGTACAGCACTTTGAGATATCAGCTGATGTACGAAGGGCTATATAAATACATTTGATTTGATTTGATTTTTGATTTGGTTGGTCCTGGTTGTCCTCCTGCCTGTTAATGGGATGGTTGGTCCTGGTTGTCCTCCTGTCTGTTAATGGGATGGTTGGTCCTGGTTGTCCTCCTGTCTGTTAATGGGATGGTTGGTCCTGGTTGTCCTCCTGTCTGTTAATGGGATGGTTGGTCATGGTTGTCCTGTCTGTTAATGGGATGGTTGGTCCTGGTTGTCCTCCTGTCTGTTAATGGGATGGTTGGTCCTGGTTGTCGTCCTGTCTGTTAATGGGATGGTTGGTCCTGGTTGTCCTGTCTGTTAATGGGATGGTTGGTCCTGGTTGTCCTCCTGTCTGTTAATGGGATGGTTGGTCCTGGTTGTCCTGTCTGTTAATGGGATGGTTGGTCCTGGTTGTCCTGTCTGTCAATGGGATGGTTGGTCCTGGTTGTCCTCCTGTCTGTTAATGGGATGGTTGGTCCTGGTTGTCCTGTCTGCTAATGGGATGGTTGGTCCTGGTTGTCCTCCTGTCTGTTAATGGGATGGTTGGTCCTGGTTGTCCTGTCTGTTAATGGGATGGTTGGTCCTGGATGTCCTGTCTGTCAATGGGCTGGTCAGTCCTGGTTGTCCTGTCTGTTAATGGGATGGATGGTCCTGGTTGTCCTGTCTGTTAATGGGCTGGTCAGTCCTGGTTGTCCTGTCTGTTAATGGGATGGATGGTCCTGGTTGTGCTGTCTGTTAATGGGATGGTTGATCCTGGTTGTCCTGTCTGTTAATGGGATGGTTGGTCCTGGTTGTCCTGTCTGTTAATGGGATGGTTGGTCCTGGTTGTCCTCCTGTCTGTTAATGGGTTGGTTGGTCCTGGTTGGTCCTGGTTGTTCTCCTGTCTGTTAATGGGATGGTTGGTCATGGTTGTCCTGTCTGTTAATGGCATGGTTGGTCCTGGTTGTCCTCCGGTCTGTTAATGGGTTGGTTGGTCCTGGTTGTCCTGTCTGTTAATGGGATGGTTGGTCCTGGTTGTTCTCCTGTCTGTTAATGGGATGGTTGGTCCTGGTTGTCCTCCTGCCTGGTAATGGGATGGTTGGCCCTGGTTGTCCTGTCTGTTAATGGGATGGTTGGTCCTGGTTGTCCTCCTGTCTATTAATGGGATGGTTGGTCCTGGTTGTCCTCCTGTCTGTTAATGGGATGGTTGGTCCTGGTTGTCCTCCTGTCTGTTAATGGGATGGTTGGTCCTGGTTGTCCTGTCTGTTAATGGGATGGTTGGTCCTGGTTGTCCTCCTGTCTGTTAATGGGATGGTTGGTCCTGGTTGTCCTGGTTGTCCTGTCTGTTAATGGGATGGTTGGTCCTGGTTGTTCTCCTGTCTGTTAATGGGATGGTTGGTCCTGGTTGTCCTCCTGTCTGTTAATGGGATGGTTGGTCCTGGTTGTCCTGTCTTTTAATGGGATGGTTGGTCCTGGTTGTCCTTTCTGTTAATGGGATGGTTGGTCCTGGTTGTCCTCCTGTCTGTTAATGGGATGGTTGGACCTGGTTTTTCTGTCTGTTAATGGGATGGTTGGTCCTGGTTGTCCTGTCTGTTAATGGGATGGTTGGTCCTGGTTGTCCTCCTGTCTGTTAATGGGATGGTTGGACCTGGTTTTCCTGTCTGTTAATGGGATGGTTGGTCCTGGTTGGTCCTGGTTGTTCTCCTGTCTGTTAATGGGATGGTTGGTCATGGTTGTCCTGTCTGTTAATGGGATGGTTGGTCCTGGTTGTCCGTTCTGTTAATGGGATGGTTGGTCCTGGTTGTCCTTTCTGTTAATGGGATGGGTGGACCTGGTTTTTCTGTCTGTTAGTGATCGTCAGAGTTGATCTCTTGATGTCCTGTCTGTTAGTGATCGTCAGAGTTGATCTCTTGATGTCCTGTCTGTTAGTGATCGTCAGAGTTGATCTCTTGATGTCCTGTCTGTTAGTGATCGTCAGAGTTGATCTCTTGATGTCCTGTCTGTTAGTGATCGTCAGAGTTGATCTCTTGATGTCCTGTCTGTTAGTGATCGTCAGAGTTGATCTCTTGATGTCCTGTCTGTTAGTGATCGTCAGAGTTGATCTCTTGATGTCCTGTCTGTTAGTGATCGTCAGAGTTGATCTCTTGATGTCCTGTCTGTTAGTGATCGTCAGAGTTGATCTCTTGATGTCCTGATTGTTAATGGGATGGGTGGACCTGGTTTTCCTGTCTGTTAGTGATCGTCAGAGTTGATCTCTTGATGTCCTGTCTGTTAGTGATCGTCAGAGTTGATCTCTTGATGTCCTGTCTGTTAGTGATCGTCAGAGTTGATCTCTTGATGTCCTGATTGTTAATGGGATGGGTGGACCTGGTTTTCCTGTCTGTTAGTGATCGTCAGAGTTGATCTCTTGATGTCCTGTCTGTTAGTGATCGTCAGAGTTGATCTCTTGATGTCCTGTCTGTTAGTGATCGTCAGAGTTGATCTCTTGATGTCCTGTCTGTTAGTGATCGTCAGAGTTGATCTCTTGATGTCCTGTCTGTTAGTGATCGTCAGAGTTGATCTCTTGATGTCCTGTCTGTTAGTGATCGTCAGAGTTGATCTCTTGATGTCCTGTCTGTTAGTGATCGTCAGAGTTGATCTCTTGATGTCCTGTCTGTTAGTGATCGTCAGAGTTGATCTCTTGATGTCCTGTCTGTTAGTGATCGTCAGAGTTGATCTCCTGATGTCCTGTCTGTTAGTGATCGTCAGAGTTGATCTCCTGATGTCCTGTCTGTTAGTGATCGTCAGAGTTGATCTCTTGATGTCCTGTCTGTTAGTGATCGTCAGAGTTGATCTCTTGATGTCCTGTCTGTTAGTGATCGTCAGAGTTGATCTCTTGATGTCCTGTCTGTTAGTGATCGTCAGAGTTGATCTCTTGATGTCCTGTCTGTTAGTGATCGTCAGAGTTGATCTCTTGATGTCCTGTCTGTTAGGGTCGTGATAGTTGATCTCTTGATGTCCTGTCTGTTAGTGATCGTCAGAGTTGATCTCTTGATGTCCTGTCTGTTAGGGTCGTGATAGTTGATCTCCTGATGTCCTGATTCTGCAAAGCTGCATATTTTTTACTAATTTATCTAATTGATTTGTTAGTATCTCTAATAGTTACTCCATCACGTTTGTGAGTGCATGTGATTGTGTTCACGCGCACGTGTACTTATGTGTGTGCATTATCGTGTGTGTTTGTATTCATGATTGTGTGCATTGTGTGTACTTTTGGACTCGTGTGAGTCTTACGACAGACAGTTGAAATCAAAAGTGTACCAAAGTTCAACGTGAACTGCATAGAGTGTAATGGAATGTCTAAACAATGTTTTCTCTGGGATGCCAAGCCTGAGGGACCCAGTAGGGCCTTGGTAACTACCTAAACCTGGGATGACAAGCCTGAGGGACCCAGTAGGGCCTTGGTAACTACCTAACCCTGGGATGTCAAGCCTGAAGGACCCAGTAGGGCCTTGGTAAATACCTAACCATGGGATGCCAAGCCTGGGGGACCCAGTAGGGCCTTGGTAACTACCTAACCCTGGGATGCCAAGCCTGGGGGACCCAGTAGGGCCTTGGTAACTACCTAACACTGGGATGCCAAGCCTGAGGGACCCAGTATGGCCTTGGTAACTACCTAACCCTGGGATGCCAAGCCTGAGGGACCCAGTAGGGCCTTGGTAACTACCTAACCCTGGGATGCCAAGCCTGAGGGACCCAGTAGGGCCTTGGTAACTACCTAACCCTGGGATGCCAAGCCTGAGGGACCTTGCAGGGCCTTGGTAACTACCTAACACTGGGATGCCAAGCCTGAGGGACCCAGTAGGGCCTTGGTAACAACCTAACCCTGGGATGCCAAGCCTGAGGGACCCAGTAGGGCCTTGGTAACTACCTAAACCTTGGATGCCAAGCCTGAGGGACCATGTAGGGCCTTGTTAACTACCTAACCCTGGGATGCCAAGCCTGAGGGACCCAGTAGGGCCTTGGTAACTACCTAACCCTGGGATGCCAAGCCTGAGGGACCCAGTAGGGCCTTGGTAACTACCCAACCCTGGGATGCCAAGCCCGAGGGACCATGTAGGGCCTTGGTAACTAACTAAACCTGTGATGTCAAGCCCGAGGGACCATGTAGGGCCTTGGTAACTACCTAAACCTGGGATGCCAAGCCTAAGGGACTCAGTAGGGCCTTGGTAACTACCTAACCCTGGGATGCCAAGCCTGAGGGACCGAGTAAGGCCTTGGTAAATTCCTAACCCTGGGATGCCAAGCCTGAGGGACCCAGTAGGGCCTTTGTAACTACCTAACCCTGGGATGCCAAGCCTGAGGGACCCAGTAGGGCATTTGGTAACTACCTAACCCTGGGATGCCAAGCCTGAGGGACCCAGTAGGGCCTTGGTAACTACCTAACCCTGGGATGCCAAGCCTGAGGGACCATGTAGGGCCTTGGTAACTACCTAACCCTGGGATGCCAAGCCTGAGGGACCCAGTAGGGCCTTGGTAACTACCTAACCCTGGGATGCCAAGCCCAAGGGACCCAGTAGGGACTTGGTAACTACCTAACCCTGGGATGCCAAGCCTGAGGGACCCAGTAGGGCCTTGGTAAATACCTAACACTGGGATGCCAAGCCTGAGGAACCCAGTAGGGCCTTGGTAACTACCTAACCCTGGGATCCGAAGCCTGGGGGACCCAGTAGGGCCTTGGTAACTACCTAACCCTGGGATGCCAAGCCCGAGGGACCATGTAGGGCCTTGGTAACTACCTAAACCTGGGATGCCAAGCCCGAGGGACCAGTTAGGGCCTTGGTAACTACCTAAACCTGGGATGCCAAGCCCAAGGGACCCAGTAGGGACTTGGTAACTACCTAACCCTGGGATGCCAAGCCTGAGGGACCCAGTAGGGCCTTGGTAACTACCTAACACTGGGATGCCAAGCCTGAGGGACCCAGTAGGGCCTTGGTAACTACCTAACCCTGGGATCCCAAGCCTGGGGGACCCAGTAGGGCCTTGGTAACTACCTAACCCTGGGATGCCAAGCCTGAGGGACCCAGTAGGGCCTTGGTAAATACCTAACCCTGGGATGCCAAGCCTGAGGGACCCAGTAGGGCATTTGGTAACTACCTAACCCTGGGATGCCAAGCCTGAGGGAGAATGTAGGGCCTTGGTAACTACCTAACCCTGGGATGCCAAGCATGAGGGACCCAGTAGAGCCTTGGTAACTACCTAACCCTGGGATACCAAGCCCAAGGGACCCAGTAGGGACTTAGTAACTACCTAACCCTGGGATGCCAAGCCTGAGGGACCCAGTAGGGCCTTGGTAACTACCTAACCCTGGGATCCCAAGCCTGAGGGACCCAGTAGGGCATTTGGTAACTACCTAACCCTGGGATGCCAAGCCTGAGGGACCCAGTAGGGCATTTGGTAACTCCCTAACCCTGGGATGCCAAGCCTGAGGGACCATGTAGGGCCTTGGTAACTACCTAACCCTGGGATGCCAAGCCCGAGGGACCCAGTAGAGCCTTGGTAACTACCTAACCCTGGGATACCAAGCCCAAGGGACCCAGTAGGGACTTGGTAACTACCTAACCCTGGGATGCCAAGCCTGAGGGACCCAGTAGGGCCTTGGTAACTACCTAACCCTGGGATCCCAAGCCTGAGGGACCCAGTAGGGCATTTGGTAACTACCTAACCCTGGGATGCCAAGCCTGAGGGACCCAGTAGGGCCTTGGTAACTACCTAACCCTGGGATGCCAAGCCTGAGGGACCATGTAGGGCCTTGGTAACTACCTAACCCTGGGATGCCAAGCCTGAGGGACCCAGTAAGGCCATGGTAACTACCTTAACCTGGGATGCCAAGCCTGAGGGACCCAGTAGGGCCTTGGTAACTACATAACCCTGGGATGCCAAGCCTGAGGGACCCAGTAGGGCCTTGGTAACTACCTAACCCTGGGATGCCAAGCCTGAGGGACCCAGTAGGGCCTTGGTAACTACCTAACCCTGGGATGTCAAGCCTGAGGGACCCAGTAGGGCCTTGGTAACTACCTAACCCTGGGATGCCAAGCCTGGGGGACCCTTTAGGGCCTTGGTAAATACCTAACCCTGGGATGCCAAGCTTGAGGGACCATGTAGGGCCTTGGTAACTACCTAACCCTGGGATGCCAAGCCTGAGGGACCATGTAGGGCCTTGGTAACTACCTAACCCTGGGATTTCAAGCCCAAGGGACCCAGTAGGGACTTGGTAGCTACCTAACCCTGGGATGCCAAGTCTGAGGGACCCAGTAGGGCCTTGGTAACTACCTAACACTGGGATGCCAAGCCTGAGGGACACAGTAGGGCCTTGGTAACTACCTAACCCTGGGATCCCAAGCCTGGGGGACCCAGTAGGGCCTTGGTAACTACCTAACAATGGGGTGCCAAGCCTGGGGGACGCAGTAGGGCCTTGGTAACTACCTAACCATGGGATGACAAGCCTGAGGGACCCAGTAGGGCCTTGGTAACTACCTAACCCTGGGATCCCAAGCCTGAGGGACCCAGTAGGGCATTTGGTAACTACCTAACCCTGGGATGCCAAGCCTGAGGGACCCAGTAGGGCCTTGGTAACTACCTAAACCTGGGATGCCAAGCCTGAGGGACCCAGTAGGGCCTTGGTAACTACCTAACCCTGGGATGTCAAGCCTGGGGGACCCAGTAGGGCCTTGGTAACTACCTAACCTTGGGATGCCAAGCCTGAGGGACCCAGTAGGTCCTTGGTAACTACCTAACCCTGGGATGCCAAGCCTGAGGGACCCAGCAGGGCCTTGGTAACTACCTAACCCTGGGATGCCAAGCCCGAGGGACCCAGTAGGGCCTTGGTAACTACCTAACCCTGGGATCCCAAGCCTGGGGGACCCAGTAGGGCCTTGGTAACTACCTAACCCTGGAATGCCAAGCCTGAGGGACCCAGTAGGGCCTTGGTAAATACCTAACCCTGGGATGCCAAGCCTGAGGGACCCAGTAGGGCATTTGGTAACTACCTAACCCTGGGATGCCAAGCCTGAGGGAGCATGTAGGGCCTTGGTAACTACCTAACCCTGTGAGGCCAAGCCTGAGGGACCCAGTAGAGCCTTGGTAACTACCTAACCCTGGGATACCAAGCCCAAGGGACCCAGTAGGGACTTAGTAACTACCTAACCCTGGGATGCCAAGCCTGAGGGACCCAGTAGGGCCTTGGTAACTACCCAACCCTGGGATCCCAAGCCTGAGGGACCCAGTAGGGCATTTGGTAACTACCTAACCCTGGGATGCCAAGCCTGAGGGACCCAGTAGGGCATTTGGTAACTCCCTAACCCTGGGATGCCAAGCCTGAGGGACCATGTAGGGCCTTGGTAACTACCTAACCCTGGGATGCCAAGCCCGAGGGACCCAGTAGAGCCTTGGTAACTACCTAACCCTGGGATACCAAGCCCAAGGGACCCAGTAGGGACTTGGTAACTACCTAACCCTGGGATGCCAAGCCTGAGGGACCCAGTAGGGCCTTGGTAACTACCTAACCCTGGGATCCCAAGCCTGAGGGACCCAGTAGGGCATTTGGTAACTACCTAACCCTGGGATGCCAAGCCTGAGGGACCCAGTAGGGCCTTGGTAACTACCTAACCCTGGGATGCCAAGCCTGAGGGACCATGTAGGGCCTTGGTAACTACCTAACCCTGGGATGCCAAGCCTGAGGGACCCAGTAAGGCCATGGTAACTACCTTAACCTGGGATGCCAAGCCTGAGGGACCCAGTAGGGCCTTGGTAACTACATAACCCTGGGATGCCAAGCCTGAGGGACCCAGTAGGGCCTTGGTAACTACCTAACCCTGGGATGCCAAGCCTGAGGGACCCAGTAGGGCCTTGGTAACTACCTAACCCTGGGATGTCAAGCCTGAGGGACCCAGTAGGGCCTTGGTAACTACCTAACCCTGGGATGCCAAGCCTGGGGGACCCATTAGGGCCTTGGTAAATACCTAACCCTGGGATGCCAAGCTTGAGGGACCATGTAGGGCCTTGGTAACTACCTAACCCTGGGATGCCAAGCCTGAGGGACCATGTAGGGCCTTGGTAACTACCTAACCCTGGGATTTCAAGCCCAAGGGACCCAGTAGGGACTTGGTAGCTACCTAACCCTGGGATGCCAAGTCTGAGGGACCCAGTAGGGCCTTGGTAACTACCTAACACTGGGATGCCAAGCCTGAGGGACACAGTAGGGCCTTGGTAACTACCTAACCCTGGGATCCCAAGCCTGGGGGACCCAGTAGGGCCTTGGTAACTACCTAACAATGGGGTGCCAAGCCTGGGGGACGCAGTAGGGCCTTGGTAACTACCTAACCATGGGATGACAAGCCTGAGGGACCCAGTAGGGCCTTGGTAACTACCTAACCCTGGGATCCCAAGCCTGAGGGACCCAGTAGGGCATTTGGTAACTACCTAACCCTGGGATGCCAAGCCTGAGGGACCCAGTAGGGCCTTGGTAACTACCTAAACCTGGGATGCCAAGCCTGAGGGACCCAGTAGGGCCTTGGTAACTACCTAACCCTGGGATGTCAAGCCTGGGGGACCCAGTAGGGCCTTGGTAACTACCTAACCTTGGGATGCCAAGCCTGAGGGACCCAGTAGGTCCTTGGTAACTACCTAACCCTGGGATGCCAAGCCTGAGGGACCCAGCAGGGCCTTGGTAACTACCTAACCCTGGGATGCCAAGCCCGAGGGACCCAGTAGGGCCTTGGTAACTACCTAACCCTGGGATCCCAAGCCTGGGGGACCCAGTAGGGCCTTGGTAACTACCTAACCCTGGAATGCCAAGCCTGAGGGACCCAGTAGGGCCTTGGTAAATACCTAACCCTGGGATGCCAAGCCTGAGGGACCCAGTAGGGCATTTGGTAACTACCTAACCCTGGGATGCCAAGCCTGAGGGAGCATGTAGGGCCTTGGTAACTACCTAACCCTGTGAGGCCAAGCCTGAGGGACCCAGTAGAGCCTTGGTAACTACCTAACCCTGGGATACCAAGCCCAAGGGACCCAGTAGGGACTTAGTAACTACCTAACCCTGGGATGCCAAGCCTGAGGGACCCAGTAGGGCCTTGGTAACTACCCAACCCTGGGATCCCAAGCCTGAGGGACCCAGTAGGGCATTTGGTAACTACCTAACCCTGGGATGCCAAGCCTGAGGGACCCAGTAGGGCATTTGGTAACTACCTAACCCTGGGATGCCAAGCCTGAGGGACCATGTAGGGCCTTGGTAACTACCTAACCCTGGGATGCCAAGCCTGAGGGACCCAGTAGAGCCTTGGTAACTACCTAACCCTGGGATACCAAGCCCAAGGGACCCAGTAGGGACTTGGTAACTACCTAACCCTGGGATGCCAAGCCTGAGGGACCCAGTAGGGCCTTGGTAACTACCTAACCCTGGGATCCCAAGCCTGAGGGACCCAGTAGGGCATTTGGTAACTACCTAACCCTGGGATGCCAAGCCTGAGGGACCCAGTAGGGCCTTGGTAACTACCTAACCCTGGGATGCCAAGCCTGAGGGACCATGTAGGGCCTTGGTAACTACCTAACCCTGGGATGCCAAGCCTGAGGGACCCAGTAAGGCCATGGTAACTACCTTAACCTGGGATGCCAAGCCAGAGGGACCCAGTAGGGCCTTGGTAACTACATAACCCTGGGATGCCAAGCCTGAGGGACCCAGTAGGGCCTTGGTAACTACCTAACCCTGGGATGCCAAGCCTGAGGGACCCAGTAGGGCCTTGGTAACTACCTAACCCTGGGATGTCAAGCCTGAGGGACCCAGTAGGGCCTTGGTAACTACCTAACCCTGGGATGCCAAGCCTGGGGGACCCATTAGGGCCTTGGTAACTACCTAACCCTGGGATGCCAAGCATGAGGGACCATGTAGGGCCTTGGTAACTACCTAACCCTGGGATGCCAAGCCTGAGGGACCATGTAGGGCCTTGGTAACTACCTAACCCTGGGATGCCAAGCCTGAGGGACCCAGTAGGGCCTTGGTAACTACCTAACCCTGGGATGTCAAGCCCAAGGGACCCAGTAGGGACTTGGTAGCTACCTAACCCTGGGATGCCAAGCCTGAGGGACCCAGTAGGGCCTTGGTAACTACCTAACACTGGGATGCCAAGCCTGAGGGACACAGTAGGGCCTTGGTAACTACCTAACCCTGGGATCCCAAGCCTGGGGGACCCATTAGGGCCTTGGTAACTACCTAACAATGGGGTGCCAAGCCTGGGGGACGCAGTAGGGCCTTGGTAACTACCTAACCATGGGATGACAAGCCTGAGGGACCCAGTAGGGCCTTGGTAACTACCTAACCCTGGGATCCCAAGCCTGAGGGACCCAGTAGGGCATTTGGTAACTACCTAAACCTGGGATGCCAAGCCTGAGGGACACAGTAGGGCCTTAGTAACTACCTAAACCTGGGATGCCAAGCCTGAGGGACCCAGTAGGGCCTTGGTAACTAACTAACCCTGGGATGTCAAGCCTGGGGGACCCAGTAGGGCCTTGGTAACTACCTAACCTTGGGATGCCAAGCCTGAGGGACCCAGTAGGTCCTTGGTAACTACCTAACCCTAGGATGCCAAGCCTGAGGGACCCAGCAGGGCCTTGGTAACTACCTAACCCTGGGATGCCAAGCCCGAGGGACCCAGTAAGGCCTTGGTAACTACCCAACCCTGGGATGCCAAGCCTGAGGGACCCAGTAGGGCCTTGGTAACTACCTAACCCTGGGATGTCAAGCCTGAGGGACCCAGTAGGGCCTTGGTAACTACCTAACCCTGGGATCCCAAGCCTGAGGGACCCAGTAGGGCATTTGGTAACTACCTAACAATGGGGTGCCAAGCCTGGGGGACGCAGTAGGGCCTTGGTAACTACCTAACCATGGGATGACAAGCCTGAGGGACCCAGTAGGGCCTTGGTAACTACCTAACCCTGGGATCCCAAGCCTGAGGGACCCAGTAGGGCATTTGGTAACTACCTAAACCTGGGATGCCAAGCCTGAGGGACACAGTAGGGCCTTAGTAACTACCTAAACCTGGGATGCCAAGCCTGAGGGACCCAGTAGGGCCTTGGTAAATACCTAACCCTGGGATGCCAAGCCTGAGGGACCCAGTAGGGCATTTGGTAACTACCTAACCCTGGGATGCCAAGCCTGAGGGACCATGTAGGGCCTTGGTAACTACCTAACCCTGGGATGCCAAGCCTGAGGGACCCAGTAGGGCCTTGGTAACTACCTAACCCTGGGATCCCAAGCCTGGGGGACCCAGTAGGGCCTTGGTAACTACCTAACCCTGGAATGCCAAGCCTGAGGGACCCAGTAGGGCCTTGGTAAATACCTAACCCTGGGATGCCAAGCCTGAGGGACCCAGTAGGGCATTTGGTAACTACCTAACCCTGGGATGCCAAGCCTGAGGGAGCATGTAGGGCCTTGGTAACTACCTAACCCTGTGAGGCCAAGCCTGAGGGACCCAGTAGAGCCTTGGTAACTACCTAACCCTGGGATACCAAGCCCAAGGGACCCAGTAGGGACTTAGTAACTACCTAACCCTGGGATGCCAAGCCTGAGGGACCCAGTAGGGCCTTGGTAACTACCCAACCCTGGGATCCCAAGCCTGAGGGACCCAGTAGGGCATTTGGTAACTACCTAACCCTGGGATGCCAAGCCTGAGGGACCCAGTAGGGCATTTGGTAACTACCTAACCCTGGGATGCCAAGCCTGAGGGACCATGTAGGGCCTTGGTAACTACCTAACCCTGGGATGCCAAGCCTGAGGGACCCAGTAGAGCCTTGGTAACTACCTAACCCTGGGATACCAAGCCCAAGGGACCCAGTAGGGACTTGGTAACTACCTAACCCTGGGATGCCAAGCCTGAGGGACCCAGTAGGGCCTTGGTAACTACCTAACCCTGGGATCCCAAGCCTGAGGGACCCAGTAGGGCATTTGGTAACTACCTAACCCTGGGATGCCAAGCCTGAGGGACCCAGTAGGGCCTTGGTAACTACCTAACCCTGGGATGCCAAGCCTGAGGGACCATGTAGGGCCTTGGTAACTACCTAACCCTGGGATGCCAAGCCTGAGGGACCCAGTAAGGCCATGGTAACTACCTTAACCTGGGATGCCAAGCCAGAGGGACCCAGTAGGGCCTTGGTAACTACATAACCCTGGGATGCCAAGCCTGAGGGACCCAGTAGGGCCTTGGTAACTACCTAACCCTGGGATGCCAAGCCTGAGGGACCCAGTAGGGCCTTGGTAACTACCTAACCCTGGGATGTCAAGCCTGAGGGACCCAGTAGGGCCTTGGTAACTACCTAACCCTGGGATGCCAAGCCTGGGGGACCCATTAGGGCCTTGGTAACTACCTAACCCTGGGATGCCAAGCTTGAGGGACCATGTAGGGCCTTGGTAACTACCTAACCCTGGGATGCCAAGCCTGAGGGACCCAGTAGGTCCTTGGTAACTACCTAACCCTAGGATGCCAAGCCTGAGGGACCCAGCAGGGCCTTGGTAACTACCTAACCCTGGGATGCCAAGCCCGAGGGACCCAGTAAGGCCTTGGTAACTACCCAACCCTGGGATGCCAAGCCTGAGGGACCCAGTAGGGCCTTGGTAACTACCTAACCCTGGGATTCCAAGCCTGAGGGATCAAGTAGGGCCTTGGTAACTACCTAACCGGGGGATGCCAAGCCTGAGGGACCCAGTAGGGCCTTGGTAACTACCTAACCCTGGGATGCCAAGCCTGAGGGACCTAGCAGGGCCTTGGTAACTACCTAACCCTGGGATGCCAAGCCTGAGGGACCCAGTAGGGCCTTGGTAACTACCTAGCCCTGGGATGCCAAGCCTGAGGGACCCAGTAGGGCCTTGGTAACTACCTAACCCTGAGATGCCAAGCATGAGGGACCCAGTAGGGCCTTGGTAACTACCTAACCCTGGGATGTCAAGCCTGAGGGACCCAGTAGGGCCTTGGTAACTACCTAACCCTGGGATGCCAAGCCTGGGGACCCATTAGGGCCTTCGTAACTACCTAACCCTGGGATGCCAAGCCTGAGGGACCCAGTAGGGCCTTGGCAACTACCTAACTCTGGGATGCCAAGCCTGAGGGACCCAGTAGGGCCTTGGTAACTACCTAACCCTGGGATGCCAAGCCTGAGGGACACAGTAGGGCCTTGGTAACTACCTAACCCTGGGATGCCAAGCCTGAGGGACCCAGTAGGGCCTTGGTAACTACCTAACCCTGGGATGACAAGCCTGAGGGACCCAGTAGGGCCCTGGTAACTACCTATCCTGGGATGCCAATTCTGGGGGACCCAGTAGGGCCTTGGTAACTACCTAACCTTGGGATGCCAAGCCTGAGGGACCCAGTAGGGCCTTGGTAACTACCTAACCCTAGGATGCCAAGCCTGAGGGACCCAGCAGGGCCTTGGTAACTACCTAACCCTGGGATGCCAAGCGTGAGGGACCCAGTAGGGCCTTGGTAACTACCTAACCCTGGGTTTCCAAGCCTGAGGGATCAAGTAGGGACTTAGTAACTACCTAACCCTGGGATGCCAAGCCTGAGGGACCCAGTAGGGCCTTGGTAACTACCTAACCCTGGGATGACAAGCCTGAGGGACCTAGTAGGGCCTTGGTAACTACCTAACCCTGGGATGCCAAGCGTGAGGGACCCAGTAAGGCCTTGGTAACTACCCAACCCTGGGATGCCAAGCCTGAGGGACCCAGTAGGGCCTTGGTAACTACCTAACCCTGGGATCCCAAGCCTGAGGGACCCAGTAGGGCATTTGGTAACTACCTAAACCTGGGATGTCAAGCCTGAGGGACCCAGTAGGGCCTTGGTAACTACCTAAACCTGGGATGCCAAGCCTGAGGGACCCAGTAGGTCCTTGGTAACTACCCAACCCTGGGATGCCAAGCCTGAGGGACCCAGTAGGGCCTTGGTAACTACCTAACCCTGGGATCCCAAGCCTGAGGGACCCAGTAGGGCATTTGGTAACTACCTAAACCTGGGATGTCAAGCCTGAGGGACCCAGTAGGGCCTTGGTAACTACCTAACCCTGGGATGCCAAGCCTGAGGGACCCAGTAGGGCCTTGGTAACTACCTAACCATGGGATGACAAGCCTGAGGGACCCAGTAGGGCCTTGGTAACTACCTAACCCTGGGATGCCAAGCGTGAGGGACCCAGTAAGGCCTTGGTAACTACCCAACCCTGGGATGCCAAGCCTGAGGGACCCAGTAGGGCCTTGGTAACTACCTAACCCTGGGATTCCAAGCCTGAGGGATCAAGTAGGGCCTTGGTAACTACCTAACCGTGGGATGCCAAGCCTGAGGGACCCAGTAGGGCCTTGGTAACTACCTAACCCTGGGATGCCAAGCCTGAGGGACCTAGCAGGGCCTTGGTAACTACCTAACACTGGGATGCCAAGCCTGAGGGACCCATTAGGGCCTTGGTAACTACCTAACCCTGGGATGCCAAGCCTGAGGGACCCAGTAGGGCCTTGGTAACTACCTAGCCCTGGGATGCCAAGCCTGAGGGACCCAGTAGGGCCTTGGTAACTACCTAACCCTGAGATGCCAAGCATGAGGGACCCAGTAGGGCCTTGGTAACTACCTAACCCTGGGATGTCAAGCCTGAGAGACCCAGTAGGGCCTTGGTAACTACCTAACCCTGGGATGCCAAGCCTGGGGACCCATTAGGGCCTTCGTAACTACCTAACCCTGGGATGCCAAGCCTGAGGGACCCAGTAGGGCCTTGGTAACTACCTAACTCTGGGATGCCAAGCCTGAGGGACCCAGTAGGGCCTTGGTAACTACCTAACCCTGGGATGCCAAGCCTGAGGGACACAGTAGGGCCTTGGTAACTACCTAACCCTGGGATGCCAAGCCTGAGGGACCCAGTAGGGCCTTGGTAACTACCTAACCCTGGGATGACAAGCCTGAGGGACCCAGTAGGGCCCTGGTAACTACCGAATCCTGGGATGCCAAGCCTGGGGGACCCAGTAGGGCCTTGGTAACTACCTAACCTTGGGATGCCAAGCCTGAGGGACCCAGTAGGGCCTTGGTAACTACCTAACCCTAGGATGCCAAGCCTGAGGGACCCAGCAGGGCCTTGGTAACTACCTAACCCTGGGATGCCAAGCGTGAGGGACCCAGTAAGGCCTTGGTAACTACCAAACCCTGGGATGCCAAGCCTGAGGGACCCAGTAGGGCCTTGGTAACTACCTAACCCTGGGTTTCCAAGCGTGAGGGATCAAGTAGGGCCTTGGTAACTACCTAACCCTGGGATGCCAAGCCTGAGGGACCCAGTAGGGCCTTGGTAACTACCTAACCCTGGGATGACAAGCCTGAGGGACCCAGTAATGCCTTGGTAACTACCCAACCCTGGGATGCCAAGCCTGAGGGACCCAGTAGGGCCTTGGTAACTACCTAACCCTGGGATTCCAAGCCTGAGGGATCAAGTAGGGCCTTGGTAACTACCTAACCGTGGGATGCCAAGCCTGAGGGACCCAGTAGGGCCTTGGTAACTACCTAACCCTGGGATGCCAAGCCTGAGGGACCTAGAGGGCCTTGGTAACTACCTAACACTGGGATGCCAAGCCTGAGGGACCCAGCAGGGCCTTGGTAACTACCTAACCCTGGGATGACAAGCCTGAGGGACCCAGTAGGGCCTTGGTAACTACCTAACCCTGGGATGCCAAGCCTGAGGGACCCAGTAGGGCCTTGGTAACTACCTAACCCTGGGATGCCAAGCCTGAGGGACCCAGTACGGCCTTGGTAACTACCTAACCTTGGGATGCCAAGCCTGAGGGACCCAGTAGGGCCTTGGTAACTACCTAACCCTGGGATGCCAAGCCTGAGGGACCCAGTAGGGCCTTGGTAACTACCTAACCTTTGATGCCAAGCCTGAGGGACACAGTAGGGCCTTGGTAACTACCTAACCCTGGGATGCCAAGCCTGAGGGACCCAGTAGGGCCTTGGTAAATACCTAACCCTGGGATGACAAGCCTGAGGGACCCAGTAGGGCCTTGGTAACTACCTAATCCTGGGATGCCAAGCCTGGGGGACCCAGTAGGGCCTTGGTAACTACCTAACCTTGGGATGCCAAGCCTGAGGGACCCAGTAGGGCCTTGGTAACTACCTAACCCTGGGATGCCAAGCCTGAGGGACCCAGTAAGGCCTTGGTAACTACCCAACCCTGGGATGCCAAGCCTGAGGGACCCAGTAGGGCCTTGGTAACTACCTAACCCTGGGATTCCAAGCCTGAGGGATCAAGTAGGGCCTTGGTAACTACCTAACCCTGGGATGCCAAGCCTGAGGGACCCAGTAGGGCCTTGGTAACTACCTAACCCTGGGATGACAAGCCTGAGGGACCCAGTAGGGCCTTGGTAACTACCTAACCCTGGGATGCCAAGCGTGAGGGACCAGTAAGGCCTTGGTAACTACCCAACCCTGGGATGCCAAGCTTGAGGGACCATGTAGGGCCTTGGAAACTACCTAACCCTGGGATTCCAAGCCTGAGGGATCAAGTAGGGCCTTGGTAACTACCTAACCCTGGGATGCCAAGCCTGAGGGACCCAGTAGGGCCTTGGTAACTACCTAACCCTGGGATGACAAGCCTGAGGGACCCAGTAGGGCCTTGGTAACTACCTAACCCTGGGATGCCAAGCGTGAGGGACCAGTAAGGCCTTGGTAACTACCCAACCCTGGGATGCCAAGCCTGAGGGACCCAGTAGGGCCTTGGTAACTACCTAGCCCTGGGATTCCAAGCCTGAGGGATCAAGTAGGGCCTTGGTAACTACCTAACCGTGGGATGCCAAGCCTGAGGGACCCAGTAGGGCCTTGGTAACTACCTAACCCTGGGATGCCAAGCCTGAGGGACCCAGTAGGGCCTTGGTAACTACCTAACCCTGGGATGCCAAGCCTGAGGGACCATGTAGGGCCTTGGTAACTACCTAACCCTGGGATGCCAAGCCTGAGGGACCCAGTAGGGCCTTGGTAACTACCTAACCCTGGGATGCCAAGCCCAAGGGACCCAGTAGGGACTTGGTAACTACCTAACCCTGGGATGCCAAGCCTGAGGGACCCAGTAGGGCCTTGGTAAATACCTAACACTGGGATGCCAAGCCTGAGGAACCCAGTAGGGCCTTGGTAACTACCTAACCCTGGGATCCGAAGCCTGGGGGACCCAGTAGGGCCTTGGTAACTACCTAACCCTGGGATGCCAAGCCCGAGGGACCATGTAGGGCCTTGGTAACTACCTAAACCTGGGATGCCAAGCCCGAGGGACCAGATAGGGCCTTGGTAACTACCTAAACCTGGGATGCCAAGCCCAAGGGACCCAGTAGGGACTTGGTAACTACCTAACCCTGGGATGCCAAGCCTGAGGGACCCAGTAGGGCCTTGGTAACTACCTAACACTGGGATGCCAAGCCTGAGGGACCCAGTAGGGCCTTGGTAACTACCTAACCCTGGGATCCCAAGCCTGGGGGACCCAGTAGGGCCTTGGTAACTACCTAACCCTGGGATGCCAAGCCTGAGGGACCCAGTAGGGCCTTGGTAACTACCTAGCCCTGGGATGCCAAGCCTGAGGGACCCAGTAGGGCCTTGGTAACTACCTAACCCTGAGATGCCAAGCATGAGGGACCCAGTAGGGCCTTGGTAACTACCTAACCCTGGGATGTCAAGCCTGAGAGACCCAGTAGGGCCTTGGTAACTACCTAACCCTGGGATGCCAAGCCTGGGGACCCATTAGGGCCTTCGTAACTACCTAACCCTGGGATGCCAAGCCTGAGGGACCCAGTAGGGCCTTGGTAACTACCTAACTCTGGGATGCCAAGCCTGAGGGACCCAGTAGGGCCTTGGTAACTACCTAACCCTGGGATGCCAAGCCTGAGGGACACAGTAGGGCCTTGGTAACTACCTAACCCTGGGATGCCAAGCCTGAGGGACCCAGTAGGGCCTTGGTAACTACCTAACCCTGGGATGACAAGCCTGAGGGACCCAGTAGGGCCCTGGTAACTACCGAATCCTGGGATGCCAAGCCTGGGGGACCCAGTAGGGCCTTGGTAACTACCTAACCCTGGGATGACAAGCCTGAGGGACCCAGTAGGGCCTTGGTAACTACCTAACCCTAGGATGCCAAGCCTGAGGGACCCAGCAGGGCCTTGGTAACTACCTAACCCTGGGATGCCAAGCGTGAGGGACCCAGTAAGGCCTTGGTAACTACCCAACCCTGGGATGCCAAGCCTGAGGGACCCAGTAGGGCCTTGGTAACTACCTAACCCTGGGTTTCCAAGCCTGAGGGATCAAGTAGGGCCTTGGTAACTACCTAACCCTGGGATGCCAAGCCTGAGGGACCCAGTAGGGCCTTGGTAACTACCTAACCCTGGGATGACAAGCCTGAGGGACCCAGTAGGGCCTTGGTAACTACCTAACCCTGGGATGCCAAGCGTGAGGGACCCAGTAATGCCTTGGTAACTACCCAACCCTGGGATGCCAAGCCTGAGGGACCCAGTAGGGCCTTGGTAACTACCTAACCCTGGGATTCCAAGCCTGAGGGATCAAGTAGGGCCTTGGTAACTACCTAACCGTGGGATGCCAAGCCTGAGGGACCCAGTAGGGCCTTGGTAACTACCTAACCCTGGGATGCCAAGCCTGAGGGACCTAGAGGGCCTTGGTAACTACCTAACACTGGGATGCCAAGCCTGAGGGACCCAGCAGGGCCTTGGTAACTACCTAACCCTGGGATGACAAGCCTGAGGGACCCAGTAGGGCCTTGGTAACTACCTAACCCTGGGATGCCAAGCCTGAGGGACCCAGTAGGGCCTTGGTAACTACCTAACCCTGGGATGCCAAGCCTGAGGGACCCAGTAGGGCCTTGGTAACTACCTAACCTTGGGATGCCAAGCCTGAGGGACCCAGTAGGGCCTTGGTAACTACCTAACCCTGGGATGCCAAGCCTGAGGGACCCAGTAGGGCCTTGGTAACTACCTAACCTTTGATGCCAAGCCTGAGGGACACAGTAGGGCCTTGGTAACTACCTAACCCTGGGATGCCAAGCCTGAGGGACCCAGTAGGGCCTTGGTAAATACCTAACCCTGGGATGACAAGCCTGAGGGACCCAGTAGGGCCTTGGTAACTACCTAATCCTGGGATGCCAAGCCTGGGGGACCCAGTAGGGCCTTGGTAACTACCTAACCTTGGGATGCCAAGCCTGAGGGACCCAGTAGGGCCTTGGTAACTACCTAACCCTGGGATGCCAAGCCTGAGGGACCCAGTAAGGCCTTGGTAACTACCCAACCCTGGGATGCCAAGCCTGAGGGACCCAGTAGGGCCTTGGTAACTACCTAACCCTGGGATTCCAAGCCTGAGGGATCAAGTAGGGCCTTGGTAACTACCTAACCCTGGGATGCCAAGCCTGAGGGACCCAGTAGGGCCTTGGTAACTACCTAACCCTGGGATGACAAGCCTGAGGGACCCAGTAGGGCCTTGGTAACTACCTAACCCTGGGATGCCAAGCGTGAGGGACCAGTAAGGCCTTGGTAACTACCCAACCCTGGGATGCCAAGCTTGAGGGACCATGTAGGGCCTTGGAAACTACCTAACCCTGGGATTCCAAGCCTGAGGGATCAAGTAGGGCCTTGGTAACTACCTAACCCTGGGATGCCAAGCCTGAGGGACCCAGTAGGGCCTTGGTAACTACCTAACCCTGGGATGACAAGCCTGAGGGACCCAGTAGGGCCTTGGTAACTACCTAACCCTGGGATGCCAAGCGTGAGGGACCAGTAAGGCCTTGGTAACTACCCAACCCTGGGATGCCAAGCCTGAGGGACCCAGTAGGGCCTTGGTAACTACCTAGCCCTGGGATTCCAAGCCTGAGGGATCAAGTAGGGCCTTGGTAACTACCTAACCGTGGGATGCCAAGCCTGAGGGACCCAGTAGGGCCTTGGTAACTACCTAACCCTGGGATGCCAAGCCTGAGGGACCCAGTAGGGCCTTGGTAACTACCTAACCCTGGGATGCCAAGCCTGAGGGACCATGTAGGGCCTTGGTAACTACCTAACCCTGGGATGCCAAGCCTAAGGGACCCAGTAGGGCCTTGGTAACTACCTAACCCTGGGATGCCAAGCCCAAGGGACCCAGTAGGGACTTGGTAACTACCTAACCCTGGGATGCCAAGCCTGAGGGACCCAGTAGGGCCTTGGTAAATACCTAACACTGGGATGCCAAGCCTGAGGAACCCAGTAGGGCCTTGGTAACTACCTAACCCTGGGATCCGAAGCCTGGGGGACCCAGTAGGGCCTTGGTAACTACCTAACCCTGGGATGCCAAGCCCGAGGGACCATGTAGGGCCTTGGTAACTACCTAAACCTGGGATGCCAAGCCCGAGGGACCAGATAGGGCCTTGGTAACTACCTAAACCTGGGATGCCAAGCCCAAGGGACCCAGTAGGGACTTGGTAACTACCTAACCCTGGGATGCCAAGCCTGAGGGACCCAGTAGGGCCTTGGTAACTACCTAACCCTGGGATGCCAAGCCTGAGGGACCCAGTAGGGCCTTGGTAACTACCTAACCCTGGGATCCCAAGCCTGGGGGACCCAGTAGGGCCTTGGTAACTACCTAACCCTGGGATGCCAAGCCTGAGGGACCCAGTAGGGCCTTGGTAAATACCTAACCCTGGGATGCCAAGCCTGAGGGACCCAGTAGGGCATTTGGTAACTACCTAACCCTGGGATGCCAAGCCTGAGGGAGAATGTAGGGCCTTGGTAACTACCTAACCCTGGGATGCCAAGCCTGAGGGACCCAGTAGAGCCTTGGTAACTACCTAACCCTGGGATACCAAGCCCAAGGGACCCAGTAGGGACTTAGTAACTACCTAACCCTGGGATGCCAAGCCTGAGGGACCCAGTAGGGCCTTGGTAACTACCTAACCCTGGGATCCCAAGCCTGAGGGACCCAGTAGGGCATTTGGTAACTACCTAACCCTGGGATGCCAAGCCTGAGGGACCCAGTAGGGCATTTGGTAACTCCCTAACCCTGGGATGCCAAGCCTGAGGGACCATGTAGGGCCTTGGTAACTACCTAACCCTGGGATGCCAAGCCTGAGGGACCCAGTAGAGCCTTGGTAACTACCTAACCCTGGGATACCAAGCCCAAGGGACCCAGTAGGGACTTGGTAACTACCTAACCCTGGGATGCCAAGCCTGAGGGACCCAGTAGGGCCTTGGTAACTACCTAACCCTGGGATGCCAAGCCTGAGGGACCCAGTAGGGCATTTGGTAACTACCTAACCCTGGGATGCCAAGCCTGAGGGACCCAGTAGGGCCTTGGTAACTACCTAACCCTGGGATGCCAAGCCTGAGGGACCATGTAGGGCCTTGGTAACTACCTAACCCTGGGATGCCAAGCCTGAGGGACCCAGTAAGGCCATGGTAACTACCTTAACCTGGGATGCCAAGCCTGAGGGACCCAGTAGGGCCTTGGTAACTACATAACCCTGGGATGCCAAGCCTGAGGGACCCAGTAGGGCCTTGGTAACTACCTAACCCTGGGATGCCAAGCCTGAGGGACCCAGTAGGGCCTTGGTAACTACCTAACCCTGGGATGTCAAGCCTGAGGGACCCAGTAGGGCCTTGGTAACTACCTAAACCTGGGATGCCAAGCCTGGGGGACCCATTAGGGCCTTGGTAACTACCTAACCCTGGGATGCCAAGCTTGAGGGACCATGTAGGGCCTTGGTAACTACCTAACCCTGGGATGCCAAGCCTGAGGGACCATGTAGGGCCTTGGTAACTACCTAACCCTGGGATGCCAAGCCTGAGGGACACAGTAGGGCCTTGGTAACTACCTAACCCTGGGATGTCAAGCCCAAGGGACCCAGTAGGGACTTGGTAGCTACCTAACCCTGGGATGCCAAGCCTGAGGGACCCAGTAGGGCCTTGGTAACTACCTAACACTGGGATGCCAAGCCTGAGGGACACAGTAGGGCCTTGGTAACTACCTAACCCTGGGATCCCAAGCCTGGGGGACCCAGTAGGGCCTTGGTAACTACCTAACAATGGGGTGCCAAGCCTGGGGGACGCAGTAGGGCCTTGGTAACTACCTAACCATGGGATGACAAGCCTGAGGGACCCAGTAGGGCCTTGGTAACTACCTAACCCTGGGATCCCAAGCCTGAGGGACCCAGTAGGGCATTTGGTAACTACCTAACCCTGGGATGCCAAGCCTGAGGGACCCAGTAGGGCCTTGGTAACTACCTAAACCTGGGATGCCAAGCCTGAGGGACCCAGTAGGGCCTTGGTAACTACCTAACCCTGGGATGTCAAGCCTGGGGGACCCAGTAGGGCCTTGGTAACTACCTATCCTTGGGATGCCAAGCCTGAGGGACCCAGTAGGTCCTTGGTAACTACCTAACCATGGGATGCCAAGCCTGAGGGACCCAGCAGGGCCTTGGTAACTACCTAACCCTGGGATGCCAAGCCCGAGGGACCCAGTAGGGCCTTGGTAACTACCTAACCCTGGGATCCCAAGCCTGGGGGACCCAGTAGGGCCTTGGTAACTACCTAACCCTGGGATGCCAAGCCTGAGGGACCCAGTAGGGCCTTGGTAAATACCTAACCCTGGGATGCCAAGCCTGAGGGACCCAGTAGGGCATTTGGTAACTACCTAACCCTGGGATGCCAAGCCTGAGGGAGCATGTAGGGCCTTGGTAACTACCTAACCCTGGGATACCAAGCCCAAGGGACCCAGTAGGGACTTAGTAACTACCTAACCCTGGGATGCCAAGCCTGAGGGACCCAGTAGGGCCTTGGTAACTACCCAACCCTGGGATCCCAAGCCTGAGGGACCCAGTAGGGCATTTGGTAACTACCTAACCCTGGGATGCCAAGCCTGAGGGACCCAGTAGGGCATTTGGTAACTACCTAACCCTGGGATGCCAAGCCTGAGGGACCATGTAGGGCCTTGGTAACTACCTAACCCTGGGATGCCAAGCCTGAGGGACCCAGTAGAGCCTTGGTAACTACCTAACCCTGGGATACCAAGCCCAAGGGACCCAGTAGGGACTTGGTAACTACCTAACCCTGGGATGCCAAGCCTGAGGGACCCAGTAGGGCCTTGGTAACTACCTAACCCTGGGATCCCAAGCCTGAGGGACCCAGTAGGGCATTTGGTAACTACCTAACCCTGGGATGCCAAGCCTGAGGGACCCAGTAGGGCCTTGGTAACTACCTAACCCTGGGATGCCAAGCCTGAGGGACCATGTAGGGCCTTGGTAACTACCTAACCCTGGGATGCCAAGCCTGAGGGACCCAGTAAGGCCATGGTAAATACCTTAACCTGGGATGCCAAGCCTGAGGGACCCAGTAGGGCCTTGGTAACTACATAACCCTGGGATGCCAAGCCTGAGGGACCCAGTAGGGCCTTGGTAACTACCTAACCCTGGGATGCCAAGCCTGAGGGACCCAGTAGGGCCTTGGTAACTACCTAACCCTGGGATGGCAAGCCTGAGGGACCCAGTAGGGCCTTGGTAACTACCTAACCCTGGGATGCCAAGCCTGGGGGACCCATTAGGGCCTTGGTAACTACCTAACTCTGGGATGCCAAGCTTGAGGGACCATGTAGGGCCTTGGTAACTACCTAACCCTGGGATGCCAAGCCTGAGGGACCATGTAGGGCCTTGGTAACTACCTAACCCTGGGATGCCAAGCCTGAGGGACCCAGTAAGGCCATGGTAAATACCTTAACCTGGGATGCCAAGCCTGAGGGACCCAGTAGGGCCTTGGTAACTACATAACCCTGGGATGCCAAGCCTGAGGGACCCAGTAGGGCCTTGGTAACTACCTAACCCTGGGATGCCAAGCCTGAGGGACCCAGTAGGGCCTTGGTAACTACCTAACCCTGGGATGTCAAGCCTGAGGGACCCAGTAGGGCCTTGGTAACTACCTAACCCTGGGATGCCAAGCCTGGGGGACCCATTAGGGCCTTGGTAACTACCTAACCCTGGGATGCCAAGCTTGAGGGACCATGTAGGGCCTTGGTAACTACCTAACCCTGGGATGCCAAGCCTGAGGGACCATGTAGGGCCTTGGTAACTACCTAACCCTGGGATGCCAAGCCTGAGGGACCCAGTAGGGCCTTGGTAACTACCTAACCCTGGGATGTCAAGCCCAAGGGACCCAGTAGGGACTTGGTAGCTACCTAACCCTGGGATGCCAAGCCTGAGGGACCCAGTAGGGCCTTGGTAACTACCTAACACTGGGATGCCAAGCCTGAGGGACACAGTAGGGCCTTGGTAACTACCTAACCCTGGGATCCCAAGCCTGGGGGACCCAGTAGGGCCTTGGTAACTACCTAACAATGGGGTGCCAAGCCTGGGGGACGCATTAGGGCCTTGGTAACTACCTAACCATGGGATGACAAGCCTGAGGGACCCAGTAGGGCCTTGGTAACTACCTAACCCTGGGATCCCAAGCCTGAGGGACCCAGTAGGGCATTTGGTAACTACCTAACCCTGGGATGCCAAGCCTGAGGGACCCAGTAGGGCCTTGGTAACTACCTAAACCTGGGATGCCAAGCCTGAGGGACCCAGTAGGGCCTTGGTAACTACCTAACCCTGGGATGTCAAGCCTGGGGGACCCAGTAGGGCCTTGGTAACTACCTAACCTTGGGATGCCAAGCCTGAGGGACCCAGTAGGTCCTTGGTAACTACCTAACCGTGGGATGCCAAGCCTGAGGGACCCAGCAGGGCCTTGGTAACTACCTAACCCTGGGATGCCAAGCCCGAGGGACCCAGTAGGGCCTTGGTAACTACCTAACCCTGGGATCCCAAGCCTGGGGGACCCAGTAGGGCCTTGGTAACTACCTAACCCTGGGATGCCAAGCCTGAGGGACCCAGTAGGGCCTTGGTAAATACCTAACCCTGGGATGCCAAAGCCTGAGGGACCCAGTAGGGCATTTGGTAACTACCTAACCCTGGGATGCCAAGCCTGAGGGAGCATGTAGGGCCTTGGTAACTACCTAACCCTGGGAGGCCAAGCCTGAGGGACCCAGTAGAGCCTTGGTAACTACCTAACCCTGGGATGCCAAGCCTGAGGGACCATGTAGGGCCTTGGTAACTACCTAACCCTGGGATGCCAAGCCTGAGGGACCCAGTAGGGCCTTGGTAACTACCTAACCCTGGGATGTCAAGCCCAAGGGACCCAGTAGGGACTTGGTAGCTACCTAACCCTGGGATGCCAAGCCTGAGGGACCCAGTAGGGCCTTGGTAACTACCTAACACTGGGATGCCAAGCCTGAGGGACACAGTAGGGCCTTGGTAACTACCTAACCCTGGGATCCCAAGCCTGGGGGACCCAGTAGGGCCTTGGTAACTACCTAACAATGGGGTGCCAAGCCTGGGGGACGCAGTAGGGCCTTGGTAACTACCTAACCATGGGATGACAAGCCTGAGGGACCCAGTAGGGCCTTGGTAACTACCTAACCCTGGGATCCCAAGCCTGAGGGACCCAGTAGGGCATTTGGTAACTACCTAAACCTGGGATGCCAAGCCTGAGGGACCCAGTAGGGCCTTGGTAACTACCTAACCCTGGGATGTCAAGCCTGGGGGACCCAGTAGGGCCTTGGTAACTACCTAACCTTGGGATGCCAAGCCTGAGGGACCCAGTAGGTCCTTGGTAACTACCTAACCATGGGATGCCAAGCCTGAGGGACCCAGCAGGGCCTTGGTAACTACCTAACCCTGGGATGCCAAGCCCGAGGGACCCAGTAGGGCCTTGGTAACTACCTAACCCTGGGATCCCAAGCCTGGGGGACCCAGTAGGGCCTTGGTAACTACCTAACCCTGGGATGCCAAGCCTGAGGGACCCATTAGGGCCTTGGTAAATACCTAACCCTGGGATGCCAAGCCTGAGGGACCCAGTAGGGCATTTGGTAACTACCTAACCCTGGGATGCCAAGCCTGAGGGAGCATGTAGGGCCTTGGTAACTACCTAACCCTGGGAGGCCAAGCCTGAGGGACCCAGTAGAGCCTTGGTAACTACCTAACCCTGGGATACCAAGCCCAAGGGACCCAGTAGGGACTTAGTAACTACCTAACCCTGGGATGCCAAGCCTGAGGGACCCAGTAGGGCCTTGGTAACTACCCAACCCTGGGATCCCAAGCCTGAGGGACCCAGTAGGGCATTTGGTAACTACCTAACCCTGGGATGCCAAGCCTGAGGGACCCAGTAGGGCATTTGGTAACTACCTAACCCTGGGATGCCAAGCCTGAGGGACCATGTAGGGCCTTGGTAACTACCTAACCCTGGGATGCCAAGCCTGAGGGACCCAGTAGAGCCTTGGTAACTACCTAACCCTGGGATACCAAGCCCAAGGGACCCAGTAGGGACTTGGTAACTACCTAACCCTGGGATGCCAAGCCTGAGGGACCCAGTAGGGCCTTGGTAACTACATAACCCTGGGATCCCAAGCCTGAGGGACCCAGTAGGGCATTTGGTAACTACCTAACCCTGGGATGCCAAGCCTGAGGGACCCAGTAGGGCCTTGGTAACTACCTAACCCTGGGATGCCAAGCCTGAGGGACCATGTAGGGCCTTGGTAACTACCTAACCCTGGGATGCCAAGCCTGAGGGACCCAGTAAGGCCATGGTAACTACCTTAACCTGGGATGCCAAGCCTGAGGGACCCAGTAGGGCCTTGGTAACTACATAACCCTGGGATGCCAAGCCTGAGGGACCCAGTAGGGCCTTGGTAACTACCTAACCCTGGGATGCCAAGCCTGAGGGACCCAGTAGGGCCTTGGTAACTACCTAACCCTGGGATGTCAAGCCTGAGGGACCCAGTAGGGCCTTGGTAACTACCTAACCCTGGGATGCCAAGCCTGGGGGACCCATTAGGGCCTTGGTAACTACCTAACCCTGGGATGCCAAGCTTGAGGGACCATGTAGGGCCTTGGTAACTACCTAACCCTGGGATGCCAAGCCTGAGGGACCATGTAGGGAATTGGTAACTACCTAACCCTGGGATGCCAAGCCTGAGGGACCCAGTAGGGCCTTGGTAACTACCTAACCCTGGGATGTCAAGCCCAAGGGACCCAGTAGGGACTTGGTAGCTACCTAACCCTGGGATGCCAAGCCTGAGGGACCCAGTAGGGCCTTGGTAACTACCTAACCCTGGGATCCCAAGCCTGGGGGACCCAGTAGGGCCTTGGTAACTACCTAACAATGGGGTGCCAAGCCTGGGGGACGCAGTAGGGCCTTGGTAACTACCTAACCATGGGATGACAAGCCTGAGGGACCCAGTAGGGCCTTGGTAACTACCTAACCCTGGGATCCCAAGCCTGAGGGACCCAGTAGGGCATTTGGTAACTACCTAAACCTGGGATGCCAAGCCTGAGGGACCCAGTAGGGCCTTGGTAACTACCTAAACCTGGGATGCCAAGCCTGAGGGACCCAGTAGGGCCTAGGTAACTACCTAACCCTGGGATGTCAAGCCTGGGGGACCCAGTAGGGCCTTGGTAACTACCTAACCTTGGGATGCCAAGCCTGAGGGACCCAGTAGGTCCTTGGTAACTACCTAACCCTAGGATGCCAAGCCTGAGGGACCCAGCAGGGCCTTGGTAACTACCTAACCCTGGGATGCCAAGCCCGAGGGACCCAGTAGGGCCTTGGTAACTACATAACACTGGGGTGCCAAGCCTGGGGGACCCAGTAGGGCCTTGGTAACTAGCTAACCCTGGGATGCCAAGCCTGAGGGACCCAGTAGGGCCTTGGTAACTACCTAACCATGGGATGACAAGCCTGAGGGACCCAGTAGGGCCTTGGTAACTACCTAACCCTGGGATGCCAAGCGTGAGGGACCCAGTAAGGCCTTGGTAACTACCCAACCCTGGGATGCCAAGCCTGAGGGACCCAGTAGGGCCTTGGTAACTACCTAACCCTGGGATTCCAAGCCTGAGGGATCAAGTAGGGCCTTGGTACTACCTAACCGTGGGATGCCAAGCCTGAGGGACCCAGTAGGGCCTTGGTAACTACCTAACCCTGGGATGCCAAGCCTGAGGGACCTAGCAGGGCCTTGGTAACTACCTAACACTGGGATGCCAAGCCTGAGGGACCCATTAGGGCCTTGGTAACTACCTAACCCTGGGATGCCAAGCCTGAGGGACCCAGTAGGGCCTTGGTAACTACCTAACCCTGGGATGCCAAGCTTGAGGGACCATGTAGGGCCTTGGTAACTACCTAACCCTGGGATGCCAAGCCTGAGGGACCATGTAGGGCCTTGGTAACTACCTAACCCTGGGATGCCAAGCCTGAGGGACCCAGTAGGGCCTTGGTAACTACCTAACCCTGGGATGTCAAGCCCAAGGGACCCAGTAGGGACTTGGTAGCTACCTAACCCTGGGTTTCCAAGCCTGAGGGATCAAGTAGGGCCTTGGTAACTACCTAACCCTGGGATGCCAAGCCTGAGGGACCCAGTAGGGCCTTGGTAACTACCTAACCCTGGGATGACAAGCCTGAGGGACCCAGTAGGGCCTTGGTAACCACCTAACCCTGGGATGCCAAGCGTGAGGGACCCAGTAAGGCCTTGGTAACTACCCAACCCTGGGATGCCAAGCCTGAGGGACCCAGTAGGGCCTTGGTAACTACCTAACCCTGGGATTCCAAGCCTGAGGGATCAAGTAGGGCCTTGGTAACTACCTAACCGTGGGATGCCAAGCCTGAGGGACCCAGTAGGGCCTTGGTAACTACCTAACCCTGGGATGCCAAGCCTGAGGGACCCAGTAGGGCCTTGGTAACTACATAACCCTGGGATGCCAAGCCTGAGGGACCCAGTAGGGCCTTGGTAACTACCTAACCCTGGGATGCCAAGCCTGAGGGACCCAGTAGGGCCTTGGTAACTACCTAACCCTGGGATGTCAAGCCTGAGGGACCCAGTAGGGCCTTGGTAACTACCTAACCCTGGGATGCCAAGCCTGGGGGACCCATTAGGGCCTTGGTAACTACCTAACTCTGGGATGCCAAGCTTGAGGGACCATGTAGGGCCTTGGTAACTACCTAACCCTGGGATGCCAAGCCTGAGGGACCATGTAGGGCCTTGGTAACTACCTAACCCTGGGATGCCAAGCCTGAGGGACCCAGTATGGCCATGGTAAATACCTTAACCTGGGATGCCAAGCCTGAGGGACCCAGTAGGGCCTTGGTAACTACATAACCCTGGGATGCCAAGCCTGAGGGACCCAGTAGGGCCTTGGTAACTACCTAACCCTGGGATGCCAAGCCTGAGGGACCCAGTAGGGCCTTGGTAACTACCTAACCCTGGGATGTCAAGCCTGAGGGACCCAGTAGGGCCTTGGTAACTACCTAACCCTGGGATGCCAAGCCTGGGGGACCCATTAGGGCCTTGGTAACTACCTAACCCTGGGATGCCAAGCTTGAGGGACCATGTAGGGCCTTGGTAACTACCTAACCCTGGGATGCCAAGCCTGAGGGACCATGTAGGGCCTTGGTAACTACCTAACCCTGGGATGCCAAGCCTGAGGGACCCAGTAAGGCCATGGTAAATACCTAAACCTGGGATGCCAAGCCTGAGGGACCCAGTAGGGCCTTGGTAACTACATAACCCTGGGATGCCAAGCCTGAGGGACCCAGTAGGGCCTTGGTAACTACCTAACCCTGGGATGCCAAGCCTGAGGGACCCAGTAGGGCCTTGGTAACTACCTAACCCTGGGATGTCAAGCCTGAGGGACCCAGTAGGGCCTTGGTAACTACCTAACCCTGGGATGCCAAGCCTGGGGGACCCATTAGGGCCTTGGTAACTACCTAACCCTGGGATGCCAAGCTTGAGGGACCATGTAGGGCCTTGGTAACTACCTAACCCTGGGATGCCAAGCCTGAGGGACCATGTAGGGCCTTGGTAACTACCTAACCCTGGGATGCCAAGCCTGAGGGACCCAGTAGGGCCTTGGTAACTACCTAACCCTGGGATGTCAAGCCCAAGGGACCCAGTAGGGACTTGGTAGCTACCTAACCCTGGGATGCCAAGCCTGAGGGACCCAGTAGGGCCTTGGTAACTACCTAACACTGGGATGCCAAGCCTGAGGGACACAGTAGGGCCTTGGTAACTACCTAACCCTGGGATCCCAAGCCTGGGGGACCCAGTAGGGCCTTGGTAACTACCTAACAATGGGGTGCCAAGCCTGGGGGACGCATTAGGGCCTTGGTAACTACCTAACCATGGGATGACAAGCCTGAGGGACCCAGTAGGGCCTTGGTAACTACCTAACCCTGGGATCCCAAGCCTGAGGGACCCAGTAGGGCATTTGGTAACTACCTAACCCTGGGATGCCAAGCCTGAGGGACCCAGTAGGGCCTTGGTAACTACCTAAACCTGGGATGCCAAGCCTGAGGGACCCAGTAGGGCCTTGGTAACTACCTAACCCTGGGATGTCAAGCCTGGGGGACCCAGTAGGGCCTTGGTAACTACCTAACCTTGGGATGCCAAGCCTGAGGGACCCAGTAGGTCCTTGGTAACTACCTAACCGTGGGATGCCAAGCCTGAGGGACCCAGCAGGGCCTTGGTAACTACCTAACCCTGGGATGCCAAGCCCGAGGGACCCAGTAGGGCCTTGGTAACTACCTAACCCTGGGATCCCAAGCCTGGGGGACCCAGTAGGGCCTTGGTAACTACCTAACCCTGGGATGCCAAGCCTGAGGGACCCAGTAGGGCCTTGGTAAATACCTAACCCTGGGATGCCAAGCCTGAGGGACCCAGTAGGGCATTTGGTAACTACCTAACCCTGGGATGCCAAGCCTGAGGGAGCATGTAGGGCCTTGGTAACTACCTAACCCTGGGAGGCCAAGCCTGAGGGACCCAGTAGAGCCTTGGTAACTACCTAACCCTGGGATGCCAAGCCTGAGGGACCATGTAGGGCCTTGGTAACTACCTAACCCTGGGATGCCAAGCCTGAGGGACCCAGTAGGGCCTTGGTAACTACCTAACCCTGGGATGTCAAGCCCAAGGGACCCAGTAGGGACTTGGTAGCTACCTAACCCTGGGATGCCAAGCCTGAGGGACCCAGTAGGGCCTTGGTAACTACCTAACCCTGGGATGCCAAGCCTGAGGGACACAGTAGGGCCTTGGTAACTACCTAACCCTGGGATCCCAAGCCTGGGGGACCCAGTAGGGCCTTGGTAACTACCTAACAATGGGGTGCCAAGCCTGGGGGACGCAGTAGGGCCTTGGTAACTACCTAACCATGGGATGACAAGCCTGAGGGACCCAGTAGGGCCTTGGTAACTACCTAACCCTGGGATCCCAAGCCTGAGGGACCCAGTAGGGCATTTGGTAACTACCTAAACCTGGGATGCCAAGCCTGAGGGACCCAGTAGGGCCTTGGTAACTACCTAACCCTGGGATGTCAAGCCTGGGGGACCCAGTAGGGCCTTGGTAACTACCTAACCTTGGGATGCCAAGCCTGAGGGACCCAGTAGGTCCTTGGTAACTACCTAACGATGGGATGCCAAGCCTGAGGGACCCAGCAGGGCCTTGGTAACTACCTAACCCTGGGATGCCAAGCCCGAGGGACCCAGTAGGGCCTTGGTAACTACCTAACCCTGGGATCCCAAGCCTGGGGGACCCAGTAGGGCCTTGGTAACTACCTAACCCTGGGATGCCAAGCCTGAGGGACCCATTAGGGCCTTGGTAAATACCTAACCCTGGGATGCCAAGCCTGAGGGACCCAGTAGGGCATTTGGTAACTACCTAACCCTGGGATGCCAAGCCTGAGGGAGCATGTAGGGCCTTGGTAACTACCTAACCCTGGGAGGCCAAGCCTGAGGGACCCAGTAGAGCCTTGGTAACTACCTAACCCTGGGATACCAAGCCCAAGGGACCCAGTAGGGACTTAGTAACTACCTAACCCTGGGATGCCAAGCCTGAGGGACCCAGTAGGGCCTTGGTAACTACCCAACCCTGGGATCCCAAGCCTGAGGGACCCAGTAGGGCATTTGGTAACTACCTAACCCTGGGATGCCAAGCCTGAGGGACCCAGTAGGGCATTTGGTAACTACCTAACCCTGGGATGCCAAGCCTGAGGGACCATGTAGGGCCTTGGTAACTACCTAACCCTGGGATGCCAAGCCTGAGGGACCCAGTAGAGCCTTGGTAACTACCTAACCCTGGGATACCAAGCCCAAGGGACCCAGTAGGGACTTGGTAACTACCTAACCCTGGGATGCCAAGCCTGAGGGACCCAGTAGGGCCTTGGTAACTACATAACCCTGGGATCCCAAGCCTGAGGGACCCAGTAGGGCATTTGGTAACTACCTAACCCTGGGATGCCAAGCCTGAGGGACCCAGTAGGGCCTTGGTAACTACCTAACCCTGGGATGCCAAGCCTGAGGGACCATGTAGGGCCTTGGTAACTACCTAACCCTGGGATGCCAAGCCTGAGGGACCCAGTAAGGCCATGGTAACTACCTTAACCTGGGATGCCAAGCCTGAGGGACCCAGTAGGGCCTTGGTAACTACATAACCCTGGGATGCCAAGCCTGAGGGACCCAGTAGGGCCTTGGTAACTACCTAACCCTGGGATGCCAAGCCTGAGGGACCCAGTAGGGCCTTGGTAACTACCTAACCCTGGGATGTCAAGCCTGAGGGACCCAGTAGGGCCTTGGTAACTACCTAACCCTGGGATGCCAAGCCTGGGGGACCCATTAGGGCCTTGGTAACTACCTAACCCTGGGATG
This sequence comes from Oncorhynchus clarkii lewisi, assembly GCF_045791955.1. Classification (NCBI taxonomy): domain Eukaryota; kingdom Metazoa; phylum Chordata; class Actinopteri; order Salmoniformes; family Salmonidae; genus Oncorhynchus; species Oncorhynchus clarkii. The sequence continues at coordinate 85,982,854 of NC_092152.1, forward strand.
CCAAGCTTGAGGGACCATGTAGGGCCTTGGTAACTACCTAACCCTGGGATGCCAAGCCTGAGGGACCATGTAGGGAATTGGTAACTACCTAACCCTGGGATGCCAAGCCTGAGGGACCCAGTAGGGCCTTGGTAACTACCTAACCCTGGGATGTCAAGCCCAAGGGACCCAGTAGGGACTTGGTAGCTACCTAACCCTGGGATGCCAAGCCTGAGGGACCCAGTAGGGCCTTGGTAACTACCTAACCCTGGGATCCCAAGCCTGGGGGACCCAGTAGGGCCTTGGTAACTACCTAACAATGGGGTGCCAAGCCTGGGGGACGCAGTAGGGCCTTGGTAACTACCTAACCATGGGATGACAAGCCTGAGGGACCCAGTAGGGCCTTGGTAACTACCTAACCCTGGGATCCCAAGCCTGAGGGACCCAGTAGGGCATTTGGTAACTACCTAAACCTGGGATGCCAAGCCTGAGGGACCCAGTAGGGCCTTGGTAACTACCTAAACCTGGGATGCCAAGCCTGAGGGACCCAGTAGGGCCTAGGTAACTACCTAACCCTGGGATGTCAAGCCTGGGGGACCCAGTAGGGCCTTGGTAACTACCTAACCTTGGGATGCCAAGCCTGAGGGACCCAGTAGGTCCTTGGTAACTACCTAACCCTAGGATGCCAAGCCTGAGGGACCCAGCAGGGCCTTGGTAACTACCTAACCCTGGGATGCCAAGCCCGAGGGACCCAGTAGGGCCTTGGTAACTACATAACACTGGGGTGCCAAGCCTGGGGGACCCAGTAGGGCCTTGGTAACTAGCTAACCCTGGGATGCCAAGCCTGAGGGACCCAGTAGGGCCTTGGTAACTACCTAACCATGGGATGACAAGCCTGAGGGACCCAGTAGGGCCTTGGTAACTACCTAACCCTGGGATGCCAAGCGTGAGGGACCCAGTAAGGCCTTGGTAACTACCCAACCCTGGGATGCCAAGCCTGAGGGACCCAGTAGGGCCTTGGTAACTACCTAACCCTGGGATTCCAAGCCTGAGGGATCAAGTAGGGCCTTGGTAACTACCTAACCGTGGGATGCCAAGCCTGAGGGACCCAGTAGGGCCTTGGTAACTACCTAACCCTGGGATGCCAAGCCTGAGGGACCTAGCAGGGCCTTGGTAACTACCTAACACTGGGATGCCAAGCCTGAGGGACCCATTAGGGCCTTGGTAACTACCTAACCCTGGGATGCCAAGCCTGAGGGACCCAGTAGGGCCTTGGTAACTACCTAACCCTGGGATGCCAAGCTTGAGGGACCATGTAGGGCCTTGGTAACTACCTAACCCTGGGATGCCAAGCCTGAGGGACCATGTAGGGCCTTGGTAACTACCTAACCCTGGGATGCCAAGCCTGAGGGACCCAGTAGGGCCTTGGTAACTACCTAACCCTGGGATGTCAAGCCCAAGGGACCCAGTAGGGACTTGGTAGCTACCTAACCCTGGGTTGCCAAGCCTGAGGGAGCCAGTAGGGCCTTGGTAACTACCTAACCCTGGGATGCCAAGCCTGAGGGACCCAGTAGGGCCTTGGTAACTACCTAACCCTGGGATGACAAGCCTGAGGGACCCAGTAGGGCCTTGGTAACCACCTAACCCTGGGATGCCAAGCGTGAGGGACCCAGTAAGGCCTTGGTAACTACCCAACCCTGGGATGCCAAGCCTGAGGGACCCAGTAGGGCCTTGGTAACTACCTAACCCTGGGATTCCAAGCCTGAGGGATCAAGTAGGGCCTTGGTAACTACCTAACCGTGGGATGCCAAGCCTGAGGGACCCAGTAGGGCCTTGGTAACTACCTAACCCTGGGATGCCAAGCCTGAGGGACCTAGAGGGCCTTGGTAACTACCTAACACTGGGATGCCAAGCCTGAGGGACCCAGCAGGGCCTTGGTAACTACCTAACCCTGGGATGACAAGCCTGAGGGACCCAGTAGGTTCTTGGTAACTACCTAACCCTGGGATGCCAAGCCTGAGGGACCCAGTAGGGCCTTGGTAACTACCTAACCCTGGGATGCCAAGCCTGAGGGACCCAGTAGGGCCTTGGTAACTACCTAACCCTGGGATGCCAAGCCTGAGGGACACAGTAGGGCCTTGGTAACTACCTAACCCTGGGATGCCAAGCCTGAGGGACCCAGTAGGGCCTTGGTAAATACCTAACCCTGGGATGACAAGCCTGAGGGACCCAGTAGGGTCTTGGTAACTACCTAATCCTGGGATGCCAAGCCTGGGGGACCCAGTAGTGCCTTGGTAACTACCTAGCCCTGGGATGCCAAGCCTGAGGGACCCAGTAGGGCCTTGGTAACTACCTAACCCTGAGATGCCAAGCATGAGGGACCCAGTAGGGCCTTGGTAACTACCTAACCCTGGGATGTCAAGCCTGAGGGACCCAGTAGGGCCTTGGTAACTACCTAACCCTGGGATGCCAAGCCTGGGGACCCATTAGGGCCTTCGTAACTACCTAACCCTGGGACGCCAAGCCTGAGGGACCCAGTAGGGCCTTGGTAACTACCTAACTCTGGGATGCCAAGCCTGAGGGACCCAGTAGGGCCTTGGTAACTACCTAACCCTGGGATGCCAAGCCTGAGGGACACAGTAGGGCCTTGGTAACTACCTAACCCTGGGATGCCAAGCCTGAGGGACCCAGTAGGGCCTTGGTAACTACCTAACCCTGGGATGACAAGCCTGAGGGACCCAGTAGGGCCTTGGTAACTACCTAACCCTGGGATGCCAAGCCTGAGGGACCCAGTAGGGCCTTGGTAACTACCTAACCCTGGGATGTCAAGCCTGAGGGACCCAGTAGGGCCTTGGTAACTACCTAACCCTGGGATGCCAAGCTTGAGGGACCATGTAGGGCCTTGGTAACTACCTAACCCTGGGATGCCAAGCCTGAGGGACCATGTAGGGCCTTGGTAACTACCTAACCCTGGGATGCCAAGCCTGAGGGACCCAGTAGGGCCTTGGTAACTACCTAACCCTGGGATGTCAAGCCCAAGGGACCCAGTAGGGACTTGGTAGCTACCTAACCCTGGGATGCCAAGACTGAGGGACCCTGTAGGGCCTTGGTAACTACCTAGCCCTGGGATGCCAAGCCTGAGGGACCCAGTAGGGCCTTGGTAACTACCTAACCCTGAGATGCCAAGCATGAGGGACCCAGTAGGGCCTTGGTAACTACCTAACCCTGGGATGTCAAGCCTGAGGGACCCAGTAAGGCCTTGGTAACTACCTAACCCTGGGATGCCAAGCCTGGGGACCCATTAGGGCCTTCGTAACTACCTAACCCTGGGATGCCAAGCCTGAGGGACCCAGTAGGGCCTTGGTAACTACCTAACTCTGGGATGCCAAGCCTGAGGGACCCAGTAGGGCCTTGGTAACTACCTAACCCTGGGATGCCAAGCCTGAGGGACACAGTAGGGCCTTGGTAACTACCTAACCCTGGGATGCCAAGCCTGAGGGACCCAGTAGGGCCTTGGTAACTACCTAACCCTGGGATGACAAGCCTGAGGGACCCAGTAGGGCCTTGGTAACTACCTAATCCTGGGATGCCAAGCCTGGGGGACCCAGTAGGGCCTTGGTAACTACCTAACCTTGGGATGCCAAGCCTGAGGGACCCAGTAGGGCCTTGGTAACTACCTAACCCTAGGATGCCAAGCCTGAGGGACCCAGAAGGGCCTTGGTAACTACCTAACCCTGGGATGCCAAGCGTGAGGGACCCAGTAAGGCCTTGGTAACTACCCAACCCTGGGATGCCAAGCCTGAGGGACCCAGTAGGGCCTTGGTAACTACCTAACCCTGGGTTTCCAAGCCTGAGGGATCAAGTAGGGCCTTGGTAACTACCTAACCCTGGGATGCCAAGCCTGAGGGACCCAGTAGGGCCTTGGTAACTACCTAACCCTGGGATGACAAGCCTGAGGGACCCAGTAGGGCCTTGGTAACCACCTAACCCTGGGATGCCAAGCGTGAGGGACCCAGTAAGGCCTTGGTAACTACCCAACCCTGGGATGCCAAGCCTGAGGGACCCAGTAGGGCCTTGGAAACTACCTAACCCTGGGATTCCAAGCCTGAGGGATCAAGTAGGGCCTTGGTAACTACCTAACTGTGGGATGCCAAGCCTGAGGGACCCAGTAGGGCCTTGGTAACTACCTAACCCTGGGATGCCAAGCCTGAGGGACCTAGAGGGCCTTGGTAACTACCTAACACTGGGATGCCAAGCCTGAGGGACCCAGCAGGGCCTTGGTAACTACCTAACCCTGGGATGACAAGCCTGAGGGACCCAGTAGGGCCTTGGTAACTACCTAACCCTGGGATGCCAAGCCTGAGGGACCCAGTAGGGCCTTGGTAACTACCTAACCTTGGGATGCCAAGCCTGAGGGACCCAGTAGGGCCTTGGTAACTACCTAACCCTGGGATGCCAAGCCTGAGGGACCCAGTAGGGCCTTGGTAACTACCTAACCCTGGGATGCCAAGCCTGAGGGACACAGTAGGGCCTTGGTAACTACCTAACCCTGGGATGCCAAGCCTGAGGGACCCAGTAGGGCCTTGGTAAATACCTAACCCTGGGATGACAAGCCTGAGGGACCCAGTAGGGCCTTGGTAACTACCTAATCCTGGGATGCCAAGCCTGGGGGACCCAGTAGGGCCTTGGTAACTACCTAGCCCTGGGATGCCAAGCCTGAGGGACCCAGTAGGGCCTTGGTAACTACCTAACCCTGGGATGCCAAGCCTGAGGGACCCAGTAGGGCCTTGGTAACTACCTAACCCTGGGATGTCAAGCCTGAGGGACCCAGTAGGGCCTTGGTAACTACCTAACCCTGGGATGCCAAGCCTGGGGACCCATTAGGGCCTTCGTAACTACCTAACCCTGGGATGCCAAGCCTGAGGGACCCAGTAGGGCCTTGGTAACTACCTAACTCTGGGATGCCAAGCCTGAGGGACCCAGTAGGGCCTTGGTAACTACCTAACCCTGGGATGCCAAGCCTGAGGGGCACAGTAGGGCCTTGGTAACTACCTAACCCTGGGATGCCAAGCCTGAGGGACCCAGTAGGGCCTTGGTAACTACCTAACCCTGGGATGACAAGCCTGAGGGACCCAGTAGGGCCTTGGTAACTACCTAATCCTGGGATGCCAAGCCTGGGGGACCCAGTAGGGCCTTGGTAACTACCTAACCTTGGGATGCCAAGCCTGAGGGACCCAGTAGGGCCTTGGTAACTACCTAACCCTAGGATGCCAAGCCTGAGGGACCCAGCAGGGCCTTGGTAACTACCTAACCCTGGGATGCCAAGCGTGAGGGACCCAGTAAGGCCTTGGTAACTACCCAACCCTGGGATGCCAAGCCTGAGGGACCCAGTAGGGCCTTGGTAACTACCTAACCCTGGGTTTCCAAGCCTGAGGGATCAAGTAGGGCCTTGGTAACTACCTAACCCTGGGATGCCAAGCCTGAGGGACCCAGTAGGGCCTTGGTAACTACCTAACCCTGGGATGACAAGCCTGAGGGACCCAGTAGGGCCTTGTTAACTACCTAACCCTGGGATGCCAAGCGTGAGGGACCCAGTAGGGCCTTGGTAACTACCTAACACTGGGATGCCAAGCCTGAGGGACCCAGCAGGGCCTTGGTAACTACCTAACCCTGGGATGACAAGCCTGAGGGACCCAGTAGGGCCTTGGTAACTACCTAACCCTGGGATGCCAAGCCTGAGGGACCCAGTAGGGCCTTGGTAACTACCTAACCCTGGGATGCCAAGCCTGAGGGACCCAGTAGGGCCTTGGTAACTACCTAACCTTGGGATGCCAAGCCTGAGGGACCCAGTAGGGCCTTGGTAACTACCTAACCCTGGGATGCCAAGCCTGAGGGACCCAGTAGGGCCTTGGTAACTACCTAACCCTGGGATGCCAAGCCTGAGGGACACAGTAGGGCCTTGGTAACTACCTAACCCTGGGATGCCAAGCCTGAGGGACCCAGTAGGGCCTTGGTAAATACCTAACCCTGGGATGACAAGCCTGAGGGACCCAGTAGGGCCTTGGTAACTACCTAATCCTGGGATGCCAAGCCTGGGGGACCCAGTAGGGCCTTGGTAACTACCTAACCTTGGGATGCCAAGCCTGAGGGACCCAGTAGGGCCTTGGTAACTACCTAACCCTAGGATGCCAAGCCTGAGGGAACCAGCAGGGCCTTGGTAACTACCTAACCCTGGGATGCCAAGCCTTAGGGACCCAGTAAGGCCTTGGTAACTACCCAACCCTGGGATGCCAAGCCTGAGGGACCCAGTAGGGCCTTGGTAACTACCTAACCCTGGGATTCCAAGCCTGAGGGATCAAGTAGGGCCTTGGTAACTACCTAACCCTGGGATGCCAAGCCTGAGGGACCCAGTAGGGCCTTGGTAACTACCTAACCCTGGGATGACAAGCCTGAGGGACCCAGTAGGGCCTTGGTAACTACCTAACCCTGGGATGCCAAGCGTGAGGGACCAGTAAGGCCTTGGTAACTACCCAACCCTGGGATGCCAAGCCTGAGGGACCCAGTAGGGCCTTGGTAACTACCTAGCCCTGGGATTCCATACCTTAAGGGAACATTTCGGCATTTCGTGTATGATCAGTGAGAAAGTCCATATTGCAAATGTACGGTCCCTTACTAGACGTCCGAAATCGTTTGTAAAATTCGCGGTCGGCGTCGGGCCGTGCGGTAGGGCCAGACCTACCGGGAAGTCATCAAATGAACTTTGTCGGACATTCGGTTTCCGTTTTATAAAATAAACAAGTTTTTGACCATTTTTCCGCTATCCCGGAATTTCCCACAAGAGGGCATACGGAATCATATGGCAATTTGGCAAAACATCACGAATCACGACGGGGCCTTATCTCGAAAACGGAAAATATTTCGAAGCCGAAACTCGGTGAGCGTAGGTTTGGCATAATGGGCAGTTGGCCCCGAACAAGATGGCGTCTAGGCCTCGACGGTTTTTGAGTTATGGCCGTTTTTCTGGGATTAAAGGTCCTAAATGGAAATAGACAAATTATTTTTCCACTTCAGGTCAAAGTCAAGGAGCCTCCGGTGTCAATAAAAAAAGAACCAGCCATTTATCTATCGTCATTTAAGAGAAACGGAACAATGACAACTTGGCAATGGTCACAAATAGGCGTTTTTTTTTTTCAACGGTTACAGATCCAGTTGCAGGGTGTTCATACGAATCTTTTTAAAGTGTGCTGCGGAGCTCTGCGAGATTTCTGTGATTTTCTATGATTTTCTGAAATAACACACACATACTAAACCCTCCGTAAATAACTCAGTTGTTAACGTAAAGACTTAAAACTCAGGATTCTGTAACAGCATACCCCAATGAGGATATGTGGTGATTTATAGCTTCCTGTGCCAACCGGAAGTGCCATAATTGGTGTCTCAGGGGCTGTTTCAAAGGGTTAAAAAAGTCTGATCTGTCCAAAACTTCATATATGTGATTAGGCAACCCCCATGAACTGTAAATCAGTCATTTTTCCCCAAAAAATTCAAAGGAAAAAAAAATCACACTAAAACACAACTTGAATGGAGGGACGTATTGGGGTGCGTAGAGACAGACAGTGGCTGCAATAGTTAGCTTTGTTGGAGCTAAAAAAGAACCGTCAGACCTAGAGTTCCGAAACTTTAGAAACCTGTTCTAGACCTCCGGTCGATGGTGCGTGGTGAGTTACGTGGCTCTAGACGGTTCTCGGACCGAGAAACAGCCTCGTACATTTGCAATACCTTCAATTCATTTTGACCATTACGAAAATGACGACGTTTAGAAAAGTCTCAGAGACGCAAGGCTAGGTGCATTGAAACCGTCTCGGCCCATAGAGACAGACCCCAACGTTTCTGTCCGATAGCTCGTTCAAGGACCCCGTAGCAAGGCATGGAAAAAAGTGGATTTTCAGCACCAATTAGGGTTTTTCTCGGACACCAAATGACCTATCGAGCCGAAACTCGGGATTCGGGGTCGCCTCACATAGGACTTCACATAATGTCCGAACTGGACCCGCAGCTAGAACGTAACTATGTGTTTTACCTTTTTATTATGTTTTAAACTAAAGGCGCTGTGAATTATGGGACTGCTCTGACATATGTGATAGTTGGCTTCTAAATGAGTAGTAAAAAGTGGGTTTGGTGTCATAATGACATCTAATTGACTGATGGACACTGACTTGCTAGTTGACTTTTGTGCATTTGCAATATGTTTAAACGGAGAGGGACCATCACCAAAATGGCATTCTGAAATCAACACAAAAAATGGCATCACCATAGTCTCCAGACTGTGCTGAGTTCAACGAGCTATCCCGCTTGACCGTAGCTCGCTCGGTCTAAGCGCAACGACCATTAGAAAAGTAGGCCCAAAATGAAGCCTGCCCCACAATGTCATTTGCTTTTGAGTGACAGTGAGAGAACCGTTAGGGTGAGAAGAAAAATTCCACCACATGAATGTTCCTAAGGTCCTCCCGATCTGTACAAGCCTAACCTTGACCGTGTGGCATTAACCCTTAAGAGTAAAACAGTGTTTTTTGATCTCACAGATTACAGTGTCATCTCTCCCCATAGGAATACATTGCCTGCACCCCTAATTTCAACCTGAAGTCTATATGGGTTATGAATGCCGTATGAACCTGTCTTCGGTACCAGTCCATCAGGCCACTATGAGGTCTACCTGTGTTGATTCTGAGCTTCCTGGACCAACCGGAAGTGGTTAAAATGCCCCTAAAAGTGTTTACCCATACCCTGCCTGCAGTTTGACAGACATAGTGCATTCAACCCTGTGTAAATCAGTCAGTTCTTAACGTAAGGACTTAAAACTCAGGATTCTGTAACAGCATACCCCAATGGGGATATGTGTTGATTTATAGCTTCCTGTGCCAACCGGAAGTGCCATAACTGGTGTCTCAGGGGCTGTTTCAAGGGGTTAAAAAAAGTCTGATCTTTCCAAAACTTCATATGTGTGATTAGGCAACCCCCATGAACTGTAAATCAGTCATTTTTCCCAAAAAAAATCAAAGGAAAAAAAAATCACACTAAAACACACCTTGGATGGAGGGACGTATTGGGGTGCGTAGAGACAGACAGTGGCTGCAATAGTTAGCTTTGTTGGAGCTAAAAAAGAACCGTCAGACCTAGAGTTCCGAAACTTTAGAAACCTGTTCTAGACCTCCGGTTGATGGTGCGTGGTGAGTTACGTGGCTCTAGACGGTTCTCGGACCGAGAAACAGCCTCGTACATTTGCAATACCTTCAATTCATTTTGACCATTACGAAAATGACGACGTTTAGAAAAGTCTCAGAGACGCAAGGCTAGGTGCATTGAAACCGGCTCGGCCCATAGAGACGGACCCCGACGTGCCTGTCCGATAGCTCGTTCAAGGACCCCGTAGCAAGGCATGGAAAAAAGTGGATTTTCAGCACCAATTAGGGTTTTTCTCGGACACCAAATGACCTATCGAGCCGAAACTCGGGATTCGGGGTCACCTCACATAGGCCTTCACATAATGTCCGAACTGGACCCGCAGCTAGAACGTAACTATGTGTTTTACCTTTTTATTATGTTTTAAACCGAAGGCGCTGTGAATTATGGGACTGCTCTGACATATGTGATATTTGGCTACTAAATGAGTAGGAAAAAGTGGGTTTGGTGTCAATTGATATCCATTTGGTGTCATAATGACATCTAATTGACTGATGGACACTGACTTGCTAGTTGACTTTTGTACATTTGCAATATGTTTAAACGGAGAGGGACCATCACCAAAATGGCATTCTGAAATCAACACAAAAAATGGCATCACCATAGTCTCCAGACTGTGCCGAGTTCAAGGAGACGCCCCGCTTGACCGTAGCTCGTTCTGAGTGCAGCAAACTTGAAAAAAAGAAGGCCCAAAATGAAGCCTGCACCACAATGTCATTTGATTTTGGGTGGCAGTGAGAGAACCGTTAGGGTGAGAAGCACAATTCCACCACATGAATGTTCCTAAGGTCCTCCCGATCTGAACAAGCCTAACCTTGACCGTGTGGCATTAACCCTTCACAGTAAAACAGGGTTTTTTGATCTCACAGATTACAGTGACATCTCTCCCCATAGGAATACATAGCCTGCACCACAAAATTCAACCTGAAGCCTATATGGGTTATGAATGCCGTATGAACCTGTCTTCGGTACCAGTCCATCAGGCCACTATGAGATCTACCTGTGTCGAATCTAAGCTTCCTGGAGCAACCGGAAGTGGTTAAAATGCCCCTAAAAGTGTTTACCCATACACTGCCTGCAGTTTGATAGACATGGTGCATTCAACCCTGTGTAGATCAGTCAATTCTTAACGTAAAGACTTAAAACTCGGGATTCTGTAAGTGGCTATGTAAATCAAGACATGTGTTTACTTATAGCTTCCTGTGCCAACCGGAAGTGCCTTTAATTGGGTCACACTCTCTGTTTCGAAGGGTTAAAAAAGTCACATCTCTCCAAAACTTCATATGTGTGACTAGGTAACCCTTCTGAACTGTAAATCAGTCATTAATCCCAACAGATGTCAAAGAAAAGCTCCCTCACACACACACAGGAAGGATGGAGTGATAAAGTGCGGTGCTTAAAGACACAGAGAGCAGGAAATGGCATTACCATAATCCCTAGGCCGTACCGAGTTCAGCGAGATATCCCGCTTGACCGTAGCTCGCTCGGTCTAGGCGCAGCGAGCATTAGAATAGTAGGCCCAAAATGAAGCCTGCACCACAATGTCATTTGCTTTTGGGTGACAGTGAGAGAACCGTTAGAGTGAGAAGAAAAATTGCACCACATGAATGTTCCTAAGGTCCTCCCGATCTGAACAAGCCTAACCTTGACCGTGTGGCATTAACCCTTAACAGTAAAACAGTGTTTTTTGATCTCACATATTACAGTGTCATCTCTCCCCATAGGAATACATTGCCTGCACCCCTAATTTCAACCTGAGGCCTATGTGGGTTATGAATGCCGTATGAACCTGTCTTCGGTACCAGTCCATCAGGCCACTATGAGGTCTACCTGTGTTGATTCTAAGCTTCCTGGACCAACCGGAAGTGGTTAAAATGCCCCTAAAAGTGTTTACCCATACACTGCATGCAGTTTGATAGACATAGTGCATTCAACCCTGTGTAGATCAGTCAATTCTTAACGTAAGGACTTAAAACTCAGGATTCTGTAACAGCATACCCCAATGAGGATATGTGTTGATTTATAACTTCCTGTGCCAACCGGAAGTGCCATAATTGGTGTCTTAGGGGCTGTTTCGAAGGGTTAAAAAAGTCTGATCTTTCCAAAACTTCATATGTGTGATTAGGCAACCCCCATGAACTGTAAATCAGTCATTTTTCCCAAAAAAATTCAAAGGAAAAAAAAATCACACTAAAACACAACTTGGAAGGAGGGACGTATTGGGGTGCGTAGAGACAGACAGTGGCTCCAATAGTTAGCTTTGTTGGAGCTAAAAAAGAACCGTCGGACCTAGAGTTCCGAAACTTTAGAAACCTGTTCTAGACCTCCCGTAGATGGTGCGTGGTGAGTTACGTGGCTCTAGAAGGTTCTCGGACCGAGAAACAGCCTCGTACATTTGAAATAACTTCAATTCATTTTTGCATCACGAAAATGACGACATTTAGAAATGTCCCAGAGTCGCAAGACTAGGTGCATTGCAAACGTCTCGGCCCATATAGACAGACCCCAACGTTTCTGTCCAATAGCTCATTCAAGCAAGTCATGGAAAATAGCAAGTCATTCGTAGCAAGTCATGGAAAATAGTGGATTTTCAGCACCAATTAGGGTTTTTCTCGGACACCAAATGACCTATCGAGCCGAAACTTGGGATTCGGGGTCGCCTCAGCTAGGCCAACACATAACATAAGAAATGGACCCGCAGCTAGAACGTAACTACGTGTTTTATGGTTTTTTTATGGTTTGAACCGAAGGGGTTGTGAATTTTGGGCCAGCTCTGAAGTATGTAATAGTTGGCTACTAAACGAGTTGGAAAAAGTGGGTTTGGTGTCAGTTTGTATCAGTTTGGTGGTCAGAATGATATCTAATTGACTGATGGACTCTTGTCCACTTGACTCTTGTACATTTGCAATATGATCCTATAGTGAAAAAACATCACCAAAAGCGACATTCTGAAATCAACCCAAACGAGCGATTGAGATGACCCAGAATCACTGCAAAGCCATCCCGAGTTCATCGGGCCAGTCAATTTCACATTCCTGCAAGATTTTTATAGCATGACAAATTCGTGATGGTACCTGCCCTTTAAAACATATTGCAAATGCACAGTGACTTTGAAAAAGTAAGAAACAAAAAAAAATACATCTAAAAAATTTTGAGCATGACAAATTCGTGATGGTACCTGCCCATTGAAACATATTGCAAATGCACAGTGACTTTGAAAAAGTAAGGAAACATAAACAAAAAAAATCCAAAATTTTTATTTTTGGGTGACCAGTTGCACGTGCATTTGCAATATGATTCTATAGTGAAAAAACATATTGCAAATGCACAGTGACTTTGAAAAAGTAAGGAAACATAAACAAAAAAAATCTAAAATTTTTTGGGGGGGATGACCAGTTGCATGTGCATTTGCAATATGATTCTATAGTGAAAAAACATATTGCAAATGCACAGTGACTTTGAAAAAGTAAGGAAAAATAAACAAAAAAAATCTAATTTTTTTTTGGGGGGATGACCAGTTGCACGTGCATTTGCAATATGATTCTATAGTGAAAAAACATATTGCAAATGCACAGTGACTTTGAAAAAGTAAGGAAACATAAACAAAAAAAATCTAAATTTTTTTGGGGGGGATGACCAGTTGCATGTGCATTTGCAATATGATTCTATAGTGAAAAAACATATTGCAAATGCACAGTGACTTTGAAAAAGTAAGGAAACATAAAAAAAATCTAAATTTTTTTGGGGGGGATGACCAGTTGCATGTGCATTTGCAATATGATTCTATAGTGAAAAAACATATTGCAAATGCACAGTGACTTTGAAAAAGTAAGGAAAAATAAACAAAAAAAATCTAATTTTTTTTGGGGGGGATGACCAGTTGCACGTGCATTTGCAATATGATTCTATAGTGAAAAAACATATTGCAAATGCACAGTGACTTTGAAAAAGTAAGGAAACATAAACAAAAAAAATCTAAATTTTTTTTGGGGGGATGACCAGTTGCATGTGCATTTGCAATATGATTCTATAGTGAAAAAACATATTGCAAATGCACAGTGACTTTGAAAAAGTAAGGAAACATAAACAAAAAAAATCCAATTTTTTTTTTTGGGGTGACCAGTTGCACGTGCATTTGCAATATGATTCTATAGTGAAAAAACATATTGCAAATGCACAGTGACTTTGAAAAAGTAAGGAAACATAAACAAAAAAAATCTAAAATTTTTTGGGGGGGATGACCAGTTGCATGTGCATTTGCAATATGAGTCTATAGTGAAAAAACATATTGCAAATGCACAGTGACTTTGAAAAAGTAAGGAAACATAAACAAAAAAAATCTAAATTATTTTTTGGGGGATGACCAGTTGCATGTGCATTTGCAATATGATTCTATAGTGAAAAAACATATTGCAAATGCACAGTGACTTTGAAAAAGTAAGGAAAAATAAACAAAGAAAATCTAAAAATTTTTTTGGGGGATGACCAGTTGCACGTGCATTTGCAATATGATTCTATAGTGAAAAAACATATTGCAAATGCACAGTGACTTTGAAAAAGTAAGGAAACATAAACAAAAAAAATCTAAATTTTTTGGGGGGGGATGACCAGTTGCATGTGCATTTGCAATATGATTCTATAGTGAAAAAACATATTGCAAATGCACAGTGACTTTGAAAAAGTAAGGAAACATAAAAAAAATCTAAATTTTTTTGGGGGGGATGACCAGTTGGATGTGCATTTGCAATATGATTCTATAGTGAAAAAACATATTGCAAATGCACAGTGACTTTGAAAAAGTAAGGAAACATAAACAAAAAAAATCAAAAATTTTTTGGGGGGGATGACCAGTTGCATGTGCATTTGCAATATGATTCTATAGTGAAAAAACATATTGCAAATGCACAGTGACTTTGAAAAAGTAAGGAAACATAAACAAAAAAAATCTAAAAATTTTTTTGGGGGATGACCAGTTGCATGTGCATTTGCAATATGATTCTATAGTGAAAAAACATATTGCAAATGCACAGTGACTTTGAAAAAGTAAGGAAAAATAAACAAAAAAAATCTAATTTTTTTTTGGGGGGATGACCAGTTGCACGTGCATTTGCAATATGATTCTATAGTGAAAAAACATATTGCAAATGCACAGTGACTTTGAAAAAGTAAGGAAACATAAACAAAAAAAATCTAAATTTTTTTTGGGGGGATGACCAGTTGCATGTGCATTTGCAATATGATTCTATAGTGAAAAAACATATTGCAAATGCACAGTGACTTTGAAAAAGTAAGGAAACATAAACAAAAAAAATCTAAAAAATTTTTGGGGGGATGACCAGTTGCATGTGCATTTGCAATATGATTCTATAGTGAAAAAACATATTGCAAATGCACAGTGACTTTGAAAAAGTAAGGAAAAATAAACAAAAAAAATCTAAATTTTTTTTGGGGGGATGACCAGTTGCACGTGCATTTGCAATATGATTCTATAGTGAAAAAACATATTGCAAATGCACAGTGACTTTGAAAAAGTAAGGAAACATAAACAAAAAAAATCTAATTTTTTTTTGGGGGGATGACCAGTTGCATGTGCATTTGCAATATGATTCTATAGTGAAAAAACATATTGCAAATGCACAGTGACTTTGAAAAAGTAAGGAAACATAAAAAAAATCTAATTTTTTTTGGGGGGGATGACCAGTTGCATGTGCATTTGCAATATGATTCTATAGTGAAAAAACATATTGCAAATGCACAGTGACTTTGAAAAAGTAAGGAAAAATAAACAAAAAAAATCTAAATTTTTTTGGGGGGGATGACCAGTTGCACGTGCATTTGCAATATGATTCTATAGTGAAAAAACATATTGCAAATGCACAGTGACTTTGAAAAAGTAAGGAAACATAAACAAAAAAAATCTAAATTTTTTTGGGGGGGATGACCAGTTGCATGTGCATTTGCAATATGATTCTATAGTGAAAAAACATATTGCAAATGCACAGTGACTTTGAAAAAGTAAAGAAACATAAACAAAAAAAATCCAAAATTTTTATTTTTGGGTGACCAGTTGCACGTGCATTTGCAATATGATTCTATAGTGAAAAAACATATTGCAAATGCACAGTGACTTTGAAAAAGTAAGGAAAAATAAACAAAAAAAATCTAATTTTTTTTGGGGGGGATGACCAGTTGCATGTGCATTTGCAATATGATTCTATAGTGAAAAAACATATTGCAAATGCACAGTGACTTTGAAAAAGTAAGGAAAAATAAACAAAAAAAATCTAAAATTTTTTTTGGGGGATGACCAGTTGCACGTGCATTTGCAATATGATTCTATAGTGAAAAAACATATTGCAAATGCACAGTGACTTTGAAAAAGTAAGGAAACATAAACAAAAAAAATCTAAAAATTTTTTGGGGGGATGACCAGTTGCATGTGCATTTGCAATATGATTCTATAGTGAAAAAACATATTGCAAATGCACAGTGACTTTGAAAAAGTAAGGAAACATAAACAAAAAAAATCTAAACATTTTTTTTTTGGGTGAGCAGTTGCACGTGCATTTGCAATATGATTCTATAGTGAAAAAACATCACCAAAAGCGACATTCTGAAATCAACCCAAACGAGCGATTGAGATGACCCAGAATCACTGCAGAGCCATCCCGAGTTCATCGGGCCAGTCAATTTCACATTCCTGCAGGATTTTTATAGCATGACAAATTCGTGATGGTACCTGCCCATTAAAACATATTGCAAATGCACAGTGACTTTGAAAAAGTAAGGAAACATAGAATCAAATTATTTTTTTTTGGGTTACCAGTTGCACATTTCAGATCACCAGTTGCACATTTCAGATCACCAGTTGCACATTTCAGATCACCAGTTGCACGGAGGAAAATCGTTACTTTTGACTTTGACTTTTGACTTCCTATGAAATCATATTCCAAATGGAGAAAACATATGCCTTATGCACTAGTAAAAAAAAAAAAAAAAAAAATGATAATAAAGTATGACTAAAGTATGTTGATAAAGTTCTTATACATGTGTAATTGACATAAAAATTGAAAGAATTTTGAAAAACGGTCCAGAAAGCACTTTTTTAAGGATGTGTGAAGTTTTTTACCAAATTTTGACATTTTTGACTTTTGACTTTTGACTTCCTATGAAATCATATTGCAAATGGACAAAACATATGCCTTATGCGCATGTAATTAAAAAAAAAAAAAAATTTGATATCAAAATTGGACAAAAGTATATTCATACAGTTCTTACACATGTGTAATTGACAAAAAAAGCGAAAGAAATTCGAAAAAAGGCCCAGAAAGCACTTTTTTAAGGGGTAAAAAGTTTTTGAAAAAAATATCATTTTTTCAAAATTTTTCTTTTGGATGTTGACTTGGGTTGCATTTCCAATATGAAAAACCCAGGTGGAGCGCACTCGCCCCCTGTTGGATTTTTGAGGTGTTACAATTGGCAATTGCCATATGGCATTTGCCATATACTTTGCACGAATCAACGCCGCTTTGGGTGGTATTGGACATCGTGTACATGGTTTGTCCAATGCCAATATTTTGACATTCATTTTTGTACAAATCAGGGGGGTATTCCCTTACAAGCCTGAGGGATCAAGTAGGGCCTTGGTAACTACCTAACCGTGGGATGCCAAGCCTGAGGGACCCAGTAGGGCCTTGGTAACTACCTAACCCTGGGATGCCAAGCCTGAGGGACCCAGTAAGGCCTTGGTAACTACCTAACCCTGGGATGCCAAGCCTGAGGGACCCAGTAGGGCCTTGGTAACTACCTAACCCTGAGATGCCAAGCATGAGGGACCCAGTAGGGCCTTGGTAACTACCTAACCCTGGGATGTCAAGCCTGAGGGACCCAGTAGGGCCTTGGTAACTACCTAACCCTGGGATGCCAAGCCTGAGGGACCCATTAGGGCTTTAGTAACTTCCTAACCCTGGGATGCCAAGCCTGAGGGACCCAGTAGGGCCTTGTTAACTACCTAACTCTGGGATGCCAAGCCTGAGGGACCCAGTAGGGCCTTGGTAACTACCTAACCCTGGGATGCCAAGCCTGAGGGACCCAGTAGGGCCTTGGTAACTACCTAACCCTGGGATGCCAAGCCTGAGGGACCCAGTAGGGCCTTGGTAACTACCTAACCCTGGGATGACAAGCCTTAGGGACCCAGTAGGGCCTTGGTAACTACCTAATCCTGGGATGCCAAGCCTGGGGGACCGAGTAGGGCCTTGGTAACTACCTAACCTTGGGATGCCAAGCCTGGGGGACCGAGTAGGGCCTTGGTAACTACCTAACCTTGGGATGCCAAGCCTGAGGGACCCAGTAGGGCCTTGGTAACTACCTAACCCTGGGATTCCAAGCCTGAGGGATCAAGTAGGGCCTTGGTAACTACCTAACCGTGGGATGCCAAGCCTGAGGGACCCAGTAGGGCCTTGGTAACTACCTAACCCTGGGATGCCAAGCCTGAGGGACCTAGCAGGGCCTTGGTAACTACCTAACCCTGGGATGACAAGCCTGAGGGACCCAGTAGGGCCTTGGTAAATACCTAACCCTGGGATGCCAAGCCTGAGGGACCCAGTAGGGCCTTGGTAACTACCTAACCCTGGGATGCCAAGCGTGAGGGACCCAGTAAGGCCTTGGTAACTACCTAACCCTGGGATGCCAAGCCTGAGGGACCCAGTAGGGCCTTGGTAACTACCCAACCCTGGGATGCCAAGCCTGAGGGACCCAGTAGGGCCTTGGTAACTACCTAACCCTGGGATTCCAAGCCTGAGGGATCAAGTAGGGCCTTGGTAACTACCTAACCCTGGGATGCCAAGCCTGAGGGACCCAGTAGGGCCTTGGTAACTACCTAACCCTGGGATTCCAAGCCTGAGGGATCAAGTAGGGCCTTGGTAACTACCTAACCGTGGGATGCCAAGCCTGAGGGACCCAGTAGGGCCTTGGTAACTACCTAACCCTGGGATGCCAAGCCTGACGGACCCAGTAGGGCCTTGGTAACTACCTAACCCTGGGATGCCAAGCCTGAGGGACCCAGTAGGGCCTTGGTAACTACCTAGCCCTGGGATGCCAAGCCTGAGGGACCCAGTAGGGCCTTGGTAACTACCTAACCCTGAGATGCCAAGCATGAGGGACCCAGTAGGGCCTTGGTAACTACCTAACCCTGGGATGTCAAGCCTGAGGGACCCAGTAGGGCCTTGGTAACTACCTAACCCTGGGATGCCAAGCCTGAGGGACCCATTAGGGCCTTCGTAACTACCTAACCCTGGGATGCCAAGCGTGAGGGACCCAGTAAGGCCTTGGTAACTACCTAGCCCTGGGATGCCAAGCCTGAGGGACCCAGTAGGGCCTTGGTAACTACCTAACCCTGAGATGCCAAGCATGAGGGACCCAGTAGGGCCTTGGTAACTACCTAACCCTGGGATGTCAAGCCTGAGGGACCCAGTAGGGCCTTGGTAACTACCTAACCCTGGGATGCCAAGCCTGAGGGACCCATTAGGGCCTTCGTAACTACCTAACCCTGGGATGCCAAGCCTGAGGGACCCAGTAGGGCCTTGGTAACTACCTAACTCTGGGATGCCTAGCCTGAGGGACCCAGTAGGGCCTTGGTAACTACCTAACCCTGGGATGCCAAGCCTTAGGGACCCAGTAGGGCCTTGGTAACTACCTAACCCTGGGATGCCAAGCCTGAGGGACCCAGTAGGGCCTTGGTAACTACCTAACCCTGGGATGACAAGCCTTAGGGACCCAGTAGGGCCTTGGTAACTACCTAACCCTGGGATGCCAAGCCTGGGGGACCGAGTAGGGCCTTGGTAACTACCTAACCTTGGGATGCCAAGCCTGAGGGACCCAGTAGGGCCTTGGTAACTACCTAACCCTAGGATGCCAAGCCTGAGGGACCCAGTAGGGCCTTGGTAACTACCTAACCGTGGGATGCCAAGCCTGAGTGACCCAGTAGGGCCTTGGTAACTACCTAACCCTGGGATGCCAAGCCTGAGGGACCTAGCAGGGCCTTGGTAACTACCTAACACTGGGATGCCAAGCCTGAGGGACCCAGCAGGGCCTTGGTAACTACCTAACCCTGGGATGACAAGCCTGAGGGACCCAGTAGGGCCTTGGTAACTACCTAACCCTGGGATGCCAAGCCTGAGGGACCCAGTAGGGCCTTGGTAACTACCTAACCCTGGGATGCCAAGCCTGAGGGACCCAGTAGGGCCTTGGTAACTACCTAGCCCTGGGATGCCAAGCCTGAGGGACCCAGTAGGGCCTTGGTAACTACCTAACCCTGAGATGCCAAGCTTGAGGGACCCAGTAGGGCCTTGGTAACTACCTAACCCTGGGATGACAAGCCTGGGGGACCGAGTAGGGCCTTGGTAACTACCAACCTTGGGATGCCAAGCCTGAGGGACCCAGTAGGGCCTTGGTAACTACCTAACCCTAGGATGCCAAGCCTGAGGGACCCAGCAGGGCCTTGGTAACTACCCAACCCTGGGATGCCAAGCCTGAGGGACCCAGTAGGGCCTTGGTAACTACCTAACCCTGGGATTCCAAGCCTGAGGGATCAAGTAGGGCCTTGGTAACTACCTAACCGTGGGATGCCAAGCCTGAGGGACCCAGTAGGGCCTTGGTAACTACCTAACCCTGGGATGCCAAGCCTGAGGGACCTAGCAGGGCCTTGGTAACCACCTAACCCTGGGATGACAAGCCTGAGGGACCCAGTAGGGCCTTGGTAACTACCTAACCCTGGGATGCCAAGCCTGAGGGACCCAGTAGGGCCTTGGTAACTACCTAACCCTGGGATGCCAAGCCTGAGGGACCCAGTAGGGCCTTGGTAACTACCTAACCCTGGGATGCCAAGCGTGAGGGACCCAGTAAGGCCTTGGTAACTACCCAACCCTGGGATGCCAAGCCTGAGGGACCCAGTAGGGCCTTGGTAACTACCTAACCCTGGGATGCCAAGCCTGAGGGACCCAGTAGGGCCTTGGTAACTACCTAACCCTGGGATGCCAAGCCTGAGGGACCCAGTAGGGCCTTGGTAACTACCTAACCCTGGGATGACAAGCCTGAGGGACCCAGTAGGGCCTTGGTAACTACCTAATCCTGGGATGCCAAGCCTGGGGGACCCAGTAGGGCCTTGGTAACTACCTAACCTTGGGATGCCAAGCCTGAGGGACCCAGTAGGGCCTTGGTAACTACCTAACCCTGGGATGCCAAGCCTGAGGGACCCAGTAGGGCCTTGGTAACTACCTAACCCTGGGATGCCAAGCGTGAGGGACCCAGTAAGGCCTTGGTAACTACCCAACCCTGGGATGCCAAGCCTGAGGGACCCAGTAGGGCCTTGGTAACTACCTAACCCTGGGATTCCAAGCCTGAGGGATCAAGTAGGGCCTTGGTAACTACCTAACCGTGGGATGCCAAGCCTGAGTGACCCAGTAGGGCCTTGGTAACTACCTAACCCTGGGATGCCAAGCCTGAGGGACCTAGCAGGGCCTTGGTAACTACCTAACACTGGGATGCCAAGCCTGAGGGACCCAGCAGGGCCTTGGTAACTACCTAACCCTGGGATGACAAGCCTGAGGGACCCAGTAGGGCCTTGGTAACTACCTAACCCTGGGATGCCAAGCCTGAGGGACCCAGTAGGGCCTTGGTAACTACCTAACCCTGGGATGCCAAGCCTGAGGGACCCAGTAGGGCCTTGGTAACTACCTAGCCCTGGGATGCCAAGCCTGAGGGACCCAGTAGGGCCTTGGTAACTACCTAAACCTGAGATGCCAAGCATGAGGGACCCAGTAGGGCCTTGGTAACTACCTAATCCTGGGATGCCAAGCCTGGGGGACCCAGTAGGGCCTTGGTAACTACCTAACCTTGGGATGCCAAGCCTGAGGGACCCAGTAGGGCCTTGGTAACTACCTAACCCTGGGATGCCAAGCCTGGGGGACCCATTAGGGCCTTCGTAACTACCTAACCCTGGGATGCCAAGCCTGAGGGACCCAGTAGGGCCTTGGTAACTACCTAACTCTGGGATGCCAAGCCTGAGGGACCCAGTAGGGCCTTGGTAACTACCTAACCCTGGGATGCCAAGCCTGAGGGACCCAGTAGGGCCTTGGTAACTACCTAACCCTGGGATGACAAGCCTGAGGGACCCAGTAGGGCCTTGGTAACTACCTAGCCCTGGGATGCCAAGCCTGAGGGACCCAGTAGGGCCTTGGTAACTACCTAACCCTGAGATGCCAAGCATGAGGGACCCAGTAGGGCCTTGGTAACTACCTAATCCTGGGATGCCAAGCCTGGGGGACCCAGTAGGGCCTTGGTAACTACCTAACCTTGGGATGCCAAGCCTGAGGGACCCAGTAGGGCCTTGGTAACTACCTAACCCTGGGATGCCAAGCCTGGGGGACCCATTAGGGCCTTCGTAACTACCTAACCCTGGGATGCCAAGCCTGAGGGACCCAGTAGGGCCTTGGTAACTACCTAACCCTGGGATGCCAAGCCTGAGGGACCCAGTAGGGCCTTGGTAACTACCTAGCCCTGGGATGCCAAGCCTGAGGGACCCAGTAGGGCCTTGGTAACTACCTAACCCTGAGATGCCAAGCATGAGGGACCCAGTAGGGCCTTGGTAACTACCTAATCCTGGGATGCCAAGCCTGGGGGACCCAGTAGGGCCTTGGTAACTACCTAACCTTGGGATGCCAAGCCTGAGGGACCCAGTAGGGCCTTGGTAACTACCTAACCCTGGGATGCCAAGCCTGAGGGACCCAGTAGGGCCTTGGTAACTACCTAGCCCTGGGATGCCAAGCCTGAGGGACCCAGTAGGGCCTTGGTAACTACCTAAACCTGAGATGCCAAGCATGAGGGACCCAGTAGGGCCTTGGTAACTACCTAATCCTGGGATGCCAAGCCTGGGGGACCCAGTAGGGCCTTGGTAACTACCTAACCTTGGGATGCCAAGCCTGAGGGACCCAGTAGGGCCTTGGTAACTACCTAACCCTGGGATGCCAAGCCTGGGGGACCCATTAGGGCCTTCGTAACTACCTAACCCTGGGATGCCAAGCCTGAGGGACCCAGTAGGGCCTTGGTAACTACCTAACTCTGGGATGCCAAGCCTGAGGGACCCAGTAGGGCCTTGGTAACTACCTAACCCTGGGATGCCAAGCCTGAGGGACCCAGTAGGGCCTTGGTAACTACCTAACCCTGGGATGACAAGCCTGAGGGACCCAGTAGGGCCTTGGTAACTACCTAATCCTGGGATTCCAAGCCTGGGGGACCCAGTAGGGCCTTGGTAACTACCTAACCCTGGGATGCCAAGCCTGAGGGACCCAGTAGGGCCTTGGTAACTACCTAGCCCTGGGATGCCAAGCCTGAGGGACCCAGTAGGGCCTTGGTAACTACCTAACCCTGAGATGCCAAGCATGAGGGACCCAGTAGGGCCTTGGTAACTACCTAATCCTGGGATGCCAAGCCTGGGGGACCCAGTAGGGCCTTGGTAACTACCTAACCCTGGGATGCCAAGCCTGAGGGACCCAGTAGGGCCTTGGTAACTACCTAACCCTGGGATGCCAAGCCTGGGGGACCCATTAGGGCCTTCGTAACTACCTAACCCTGGGATGCCAAGCCTGAGGGACCCAGTAGGGCCTTGGTAACTACCTAAACCTGAGATGCCAAGCATGAGGGACCCAGTAGGGCCTTGGTAACTACCTAACCCTGGGATGACAAGCCTGAGGGACCCAGTAGGGCCTTGGTAACTACCTAACCCTGGGATGCCAAGCCTGAGGGACCCAGTAGGGCCTTGGTAACTACCTAGCCCTGGGATGCCAAGCCTGAGGGACCCAGTAGGGCCTTGGTAACTACCTAACCCTGAGATGCCAAGCATGAGGGACCCAGTAGGGCCTTGGTAACTACCTAATCCTGGGATGCCAAGCCTGGGGGACCCAGTAGGGCCTTGGTAACTACCTAACCTTGGGATGCCAAGCCTGAGGGACCCAGTAGGGCCTTGGTAACTACCTAACCCTGGGATGCCAAGCCTGGGGGACCCATTAGGGCCTTCGTAACTACCTAACCCTGGGATGCCAAGCCTGAGGGACCCAGTAGGGCCTTGGTAACTACCTAAACCTGAGATGCCAAGCATGAGGGACCCAGTAGGGCCTTGGTAACTACCTAACTCTGGGATGCCAAGCCTGAGGGACCCAGTAGGGCCTTGGTAACTACCTAACCCTGGGATGCCAAGCCTGAGGGACCCAGTAGGGCCTTGGTAACTACCTAACCCTGGGATGACAAGCCTGAGGGACCCAGTAGGGCCTTGGTAACTACCTAACCCTGGGATGCCAAGCCTGAGGGACTCAGTAGGGCCTTGGTAACTACCTAACCCTGGGATGCCAAGCCTGAGGGACCCAGTAGGGCCTTGGTAACTACCTAACCCTGGGATGCCAAGCCTGAGGGACCCAGTAGGGCCTTGGTAACTACCTAGTGGGGTGGGGGTGGGGGTAGAGAAACTACCGCTCCCATTTTTTTCAGAACTTAAAACCAACACTGTTGTGACTACCTGGACCTACCGTTTGGTTTAGAAGTACTGAAACCAAACCGTATGATTTGAATGAAAAAGAATTCCATATACAACATGATAAAAGGTGACGGTAAAGAAACGCTCATCATTTCATATAGTCTACATGTCGTATTAAAAACATATAAACACTTTCAATTGGTCAGGAGCCAGACAGGGTGCCTAAGAAGGAACGAAACACAGAAACACAGAAATACATTGTGATGCATATGTGAGTGCAGCATACTAGGCTGGCAGGGATTCAGCATTGAAAAAACGTTTCATTGGATTAAATCATTATAGTCCATAATTGCATATATACAGTAGGCTGTGACTTACTTAGAATGAAGGTCACTCTAGCCAGGCCGGGCAGGTATGCTAAACCCCCGTCGGGTCACTCTTACCAGGCCGGGCAGGTATGCTAAACCCCTGTCGGGTCACTCTTACCAGGCCGGGCAGGTATGCTAAACCCCTGTCGGGTCACTCTAGCCAGGCTGGGCAGGGATGCTAAACCCCCGTCGGGTCACTCTAGCCAGGCCGGGCAGGGATGCTAAACTCCCGTCAGGTCACTCTAGCCAGGCCGGGCAGGGATGCTAAACCCCCGTCGGGTCACTCTAGCCAGGCTGGGCAGGGATGCTAAACCCCTGTCAGGTCACTCTAGCCAGGCCGGGCAGGGATGCTAAACCCCCGTCAGGTCACTCTAGCCAGGCCGGGCAGGGATGCTAAACCCCCGTCGGGTCACTCTACCCAGGCCGGGCAGGGATGCTAAACCCCCGTCAGGTCACTCTAGACAGGCCGGGCAGGGATGCTAAACCCCCGTCGGGTCACTCTAGCCAGGCTGGGCAGGGATGCTAAACCCCTGTCAGGTCACTCTAGCCAGGCCGGGCAGGGATGCTAAACCCCCGTCAGGTCACTCTAGACAGGCCGGGCAGGGATGCTAAACCCCCGTCGGGTCACTCTACACAGGCCGGGCAGGTATGCTAAACCCTCGTCAGGTCACACTAGCCAGGCCGGGCAGGGATGCTAAACCCCCGTCGGGTCACTCTTACCAGGCCGGGCAGGGATGCTAAACCCCCATAGGTACTGTAGACCTGAAGGTTTTTAGGCAGAATAACCCTGTCAACATGGAGAGCTCCTTGAAAGAGGTACTATGTCAGGCCTATTGGGCCAAAATCAATGACAGCCTATTGAACGAAAATGTACGATTATTTTAAGAGATTGGATTTTTATTTGTAAATCCTTTGCTACAAGGACACTTAGCTAGCTACCCACCTCGTTCCTTTCTGTTAGCATGCGTACATAGTAGCCCATTATGACACCTGGACAGAGTCTGAGGACACAGTGAGGGAAATGATCTCTGAGAAACTGGTGGGTTTCGACAGGACTGGACAGGTGACAGGACTGGAGAGATGACAGGTGCCAGGACTGGACAGGTACCAGGACAGGACAGGTGACAGGCTCAGGATGATAGTAGTTCAGTTCCTGAGGTTCAAGGACAAGATAGCTGTTCTGGAAAGAGCCAAGAACTTGAGAGGAATGTATAGCTTCCTCAACGAGGACTATCCTGAAGCTGTGCACCAGAAGAGGAAGGAACTTATCCCAGCCATGAAAGCTGCCACAGCGTGTGGGCACATTGCTTAGATCCACTATGACAGGCTCATTGTCCACCCTCCCTCCCTCCCAAAAGCCTGGATGGGATGAGAGAGCCAAGCTTATGGGTTCGTAGCTTCAACCCTGCAGCCGACACACGCACTTACACACTCTGATTAATGGACTGCTGAATGTATATTTTGTTTGCTCTTTTCCATATAATGTCTATCTCTGATGAGAAAGGTCTGAAAATAGCCCATATTAATATAAGTAGCCTTAGAAGTAAGGTTCATGAAATCAAAAACGTCATAACATTAATATATTAGCCATTTCTGAGACTCACTTTATCAGGGATCAAGGTAAGACCCAGATACAGACTGTCGAAGTAACGCTGTTTATTGTAGCAACATGGGGCAGGCAAAGACCGGTCAAGGCAGGCAGGGGTCGAAAATCCAGGCTAAGGCAAAGGTACAGGACGGCAGGCAGGCTCAGGGTCAGGCAGAGAGGTCAGGCGGGCGGGCGGGTAGAGGGTCAGGACAGGCAACGGCCAAAACCCAGGAGGACTAGCAAAGAGAGGCTGGGAAACGATAGGAGCTGACAGGAAAAAAAAACGAACAAGATGAACCGACAACAAACAGACAGAGAACACAGGTATAAATACACCGGGGATAATAGGATAGGTGAAACAGATCAGGCCGTGACACACTTAGATCATTCATTTGATGATACATCAGTAGCAATACAAGGATATAACATCTATAGAAGAGACAGGAATGCTTATGGGGGAGGTGTTGCTGTATATTTTCAGAGCCATATCCCTGTAATGCTTAGAGAAGATCTTACTTCAAGTGTACTTGAAGTCCTTTTCTTTTGGGGTGTTGCTGTAGGCCACCAAGTGCTAACAGTCAGTATCTAAATAATACGTGTGAAATGCTTGATAGTGTACGTGATGTAAACAGGAGAGGTCTACTTTCTTGGGGACCTTGAATATTGACTGGTTTTCATCAAGCTGTCAACTCAAGAGGAAGCTTCTCACTGTAACTAGTAATCTGGTTCAGGTAATTAATCAACCTACCTGTTTACAAATACTACAGGAACAAGATCATCCACATGTATGGATTTCGAGGTTTTACTGCTAACCTACAAAGTATTACATGGGCTTGCTCCTACCTATCTCTCCGATTTGGTCCTGCCGTACATACATGTACCTACACGTACGCTACGGTCACAAGACTTATGCCTCCTAATTGTCCCTAGAATTTCTAAGCAAACAGGTGGAGGCAGGGCTTTCTCCTATCGAGCTCCATTTTTATGGAATGGTCTGCCTACCCATGTGAGAGATGCAGACTCGGTCTCAATATTTAAGTCTTTACTGAAGACTCATCTCTTCAGTGGGTCATATGATTGAGTGTAGTCTGGCCCAGGAGTGGGAGGGTGAACGGAAAGGCTCTGGAGCAACGAACCACCCTTGCTGTCTCTGCCTGGCCCGTTCCCCTCTCTCCACTGCGATTCTCTGCCTCTAACCCTATTACAGAGGCTGAGTCACTGGCTTACTGGTGCTCTTCCATGCCGTTCCTAGGAGGGGTGCGTCACTTGAGTGGGTTGAGTCACTGATGTGATCTTCCTGTCTGGGTTGGCCCCCCGCCCCCCGTGCCGTGGCGGAGATCTTTGTGGGCTATACTCGGCCTTGTCTCAGGATGGTAAGTTGGTGGTTGAAGATATCCCTCTAGTGGTGTGGGTGCTGTGCTTTGGCAAAGTGGGTGGGGTTATATTCTGCCTGTTTGGCCCTGTCCGGGGTATCATCGCACGGGGCCAAAGTGTCTCCTGACCCCTCCTGTCTCAGCCTCCAGGGGTTTTAGGCCGGGTTTCTGTACAGCACTTTGAGATATCAGCTGATGTAAGAAGGGCTTTATAAATACATTTGATTTGATCTCATTGTTACTAATACTGTAGAACTTTGTTCTAAAGCTGTATCCAAACGTCCAACAGCTGGGCCTAAAATATAAAATAAAAGATTTTGCTGTGACTCTTATGTGGACGATGGAATAAATATTTGTTGGTCTGATGTGATTATTGATCCAGCACTTGATACATTTATGAAATAGCTTCTTCCAATGATTGATTAAACTGTAACGGTTTTCTTTAGGAGAGGCGGACCAAAATGCAGCGTGGTTTCTATTAATGTTTTTTTAATGAAGAAAACTATACATGAATAAACTAACAAAACAATAAACGTGAGAAAACCTAAACAGCCTATCTGGTGACAACAAACACAGAGACAGGAACAATCACCCACCAAACACTTAAAGAATATGGCTGTCTAAATATGGTTCCCAATCAGAGACAACGATAAACACCTGCCTCTGATTGAGAACTACTCCAGACAGCCATAGACTATGCTAGATACCCCCACTAAGCCACAAACCCAATAACTAGCAAAAAACCCCAAGACAAAACACACCACATAAATAAACCCATGTCACACCCTGGCCTGACCAAAATAATAAAGAAAACACAAAATACTAAGAACAGGGCGTGACATAAACATGCACCTGTTAATAAACTGACTGTTAGGCTCCAAGGGTTGATGAGGAATTGAATAAACTGTCTGGTTGAGAGAGATGGGGCAAAAGGAGTGTCTAATAATTCTGCCAGATCATCTGACTTAGTGCAAAATTGAGAAATGATGTGACTCAACAAAAAGAAGCTCCTTAGAAACTTTTATTATGAAGCCAATATCTGCATCTGCATTGCTTGAGGACTTTGTGACATCTGGAGCTAGACGACAGTGTGATCACGCTCTCCGAAGCTGCTGTGAGCAACACTTTTAAACAGGTTAAAGTTCTCAAGGCCTCTGAGCCAGACCGATAACCAGGATGTGTGCTCAGAGCATGCGCAGACCAACTTGCAAGTGTCTTCACTTCACTGACATTTTCAACCTCTCCCTGACTGAGTCTGTAATACCAACATGTATCAAGTAGACCACCATAGTCCCTGTGCCCAAGGAAGCGATGGTAACCTGCCTAAATGATTACCTAGCACTCACGTCGGTAGCCATGAAGTGCATCGAAAGGCTAGTCATGGTTCACATCAACACCATCATCCCGGGAAACCCTAGACCCACTCCAATTCGCATACCGCCCCAACAATTGCACTCCACAACGCCTTTTCCCACCTGGACAAAGGGAACACCGATGTGAGAATGCTATTCATTGACTATAGCTTAGCGTTCAACACCATAGTGCCCTCAAAGCTGATCACTAAGCTAAGGACCCTGGGACAAAATACCTCCCTCTGCAACTGGATCCTGGACCTCTTGACAGGCCGCCCCGCCCCGCCCCGGTAAGGGTAGGCAGCAACACAACCGCCACGCTGATCCTCAACACAGGGGCCCCTCAGGGGTGCGTGCTTAGTCCGCTCCTGTACTCCCTGTTCACCTACGACTGCATGGCCAGGCACGACTCCAACACCAT
Source organism: Oncorhynchus clarkii lewisi (assembly GCF_045791955.1). Classification (NCBI taxonomy): domain Eukaryota; kingdom Metazoa; phylum Chordata; class Actinopteri; order Salmoniformes; family Salmonidae; genus Oncorhynchus; species Oncorhynchus clarkii. Next base: position 86,011,699 of record NC_092152.1, read on the forward strand.
CATTAAGTTTGCTGATGACACAACAGTGGTAGGGCCTGATCACCAACAACAATGAGACAGCCTATAGGGAGGAGGTCAGAGACCTGGCCATGTGGTTCCAAGACAACAACCTCTCCCTCAATGTGAGCAAGACAAAGGAGCTGATCGTGGACTGCAAGTAAAGGAGTGCCGATCAGGCCCCCCCATTAACATCGACGGGCTGTGGTGGAGCGGGTGGAGAGTTCCAAGTTCCTTGGTGTCCACATCACCAACGAACTCTCATGGTCCAAACACACCAAGACAGTCGTGAAGAGTTGAGGAACGACACATTTTCGACACATTATGGTGTCGGAAATGTCCTAGTTGTTTCCATAGTCAACTTTCACACAGCACCGACACACACACACTAACCCCACCAGACATGCCACCAGGGGTCTTTACACAGCACCGACACACACACACTAACCCCACCAGACATGCCACCAGGGGTCTTTACACAGCACCGACACACACACACTAACCCCACCAGACATGCCACCAGGGGTCTTTACACAGCACCGACACACACACACTAACCCCACCAGACAAGCCACCAGGGGTCTTTCCACAGTCCGACACACACACACACTAACCCCACCAGACATGCCTCCAGGGGTCTTTTCACAGCATCGACACACACACACATTAACCCCAAAAGACAAGCCACCAGGGGTCTTTTCACAGCACCGACACACACACACACACACTAACCCCACCAGACATGCCACCAGGGGTCTTTTCACAGTCCGAAAAACACACACACTAATCCTGACGGCCAACGGGGATCCTGACGGCCAACGGAGAACCTGATGGCCAACGGGGATCCTGACAGCCAACGGAGATCATGACGGCCAACGGAGAACTTGATGGCCAACGGAGAACCTGACGGCCAACGGAGAACCTGATGGCCAACGGGGATCCTGACAGCCAACGGAGATCATGACGGCCAACGGAGAACTTGATGGCCAACGGAGAACCTGACGGCCAACGGAGATCCTGACGGCTAACGGAGAACCTGATGGCCAACGGGGATCCTGACGGCCAACGGAGATCCTGATGGCCAACGGAAAACCTGACGGCCAACGGAGATTCTGACGACTAATTGAGATCCTGACGGCCAACGGAGAACCTGATTGCCAACGGAGAACCTGACGGCCAACAGAGATTCTGACGACTAACAGGGATCCTAACGGCTAACGGGGATCGTAACAACTAACGGGGATCCTAACAACTAATGGAGATCCTAACAGCTAAAGGGGATCCTAACAGCTAACGGGGATCGTAACAGCTAACGGAGAACCTAAAGGCTAACAGGGGTCCTAACAACTAACGGGGATCCTAAAGGCTAACGGAGATCCTAACGGCTAATGGAGATCCTAACAACTAACGGAAATCCTGACGGCTAACGAAGATCCTGACGGCTAACGTGGATCCTGACGGCTAACGGGGATCCTGGCGGCTAACGGAGATCCTGATGGGAAACTGAAATCCTGACGGCTAACTGAGATCCTGACGGCTAACGGGGATCCTGACGGCTAACGGGGATCCTGACGGCTAACGGGGATCCTGACGGCTAACGGGGATCCTGACGGCTAACGGAGATCCTGACGGCCAACGGAGATCCTAATAAATTAAATATATCAAAAGGCTTTCAGGATACGTGTCTTTTCAGATTCCACAATTATTCTTTAGATGTGGACACTACATCACCACACTCCCTCTCTTGCTCTTGGTCCTCATCTTTGTAAGTCACCTTGATTTTAAAATTGTGTTTTTTATCAGTTTATGATTTTTTTTTGCGTACTCAATGACAGTAGAGGACACCAGCTCCCCGATGCGCTCACAGCTCCGATATGTTACATTATCACTGGGACTGCCTGGTTACTGCTCTGGTTGATATGCTACATTATCACTGGGACTGCCTGGTTTACTGCTTTGGTTGATATTCTACATTATCACTGGGACTGCCTGATTTACTGCTCTGGGTGATACGCTCCATTATCACTGGGACTGCCTGATTTACTACTCTGGTACAGCAACATGGTCTCAGGGTAGTTCATATTACTGTGTACGTAAATCTTTGACACTGTAATTAGTGTGATACATTCTGTTACGTTGGCTTTTATTATGAATGGAATAATAGTAGTACAATATCATGCAAACGATATGACATATAGTATCATACATCTTACGGAAATAACATACGAATTGGATGACATTTGGCTTCTGAGGCCAGACTGGTTAGAGAAAGACAGAGGTCTCCAAGCCCGGTAGAGAAAGACAGAGGTCTCCCAGCCCGGTAGAGAAAGACAGAGGTCTCCCAGCCCGGTAGAGAAAGACAGAGGTCTCCCAGCCCGGTAGAGAAAGACAGAGGTCTCCCAGCACGGTAGAGAAAGACAGAGGTCTCCCAGCCCAGTAGAGAAAGACGGAGGTCTCCCAGCCCGGTAGAGAAAGACAGAGGTCTCCCAGCCCGGTAGAGAAAGACGGAGGTCTCCCAGCACGGTAGAGAAAGACAGAGGTCTCCCAGCCCGGTAGAGAAAGACAGAGGTCTCCCAGCAC
>NC_092152.1:86019275-86036775 GCF_045791955.1 Oncorhynchus clarkii lewisi
CTCCCCCTGAGAAACCCTCGGAGAGTGTGGTCACGGCCAGGACCTATCCCATCTCCCCCTGAGAAACCCCCTTAGAGTGTGGTCACGGCCAGGACCTATCGCATCTCCCCCTGAGAAACCCTCGGAGAGTGTGGTCACGGCCAGGACCTATCGCATCTCCCCCTGAGAAACCCTCGGAGAGTGTGGTCACAGCCAGGACCTATCCCATCTCCCCCTGAGAAACCCCTGTAGAGTGTGGTCACGGCCAGGACCTATCGCAACTCCCCCTGAGAAACCCTCGGAGAGTGTGGTCACGGCCAGGGTCTATCCCATCTCCCCCTGGGACACCCTCGGAGAGTGTGGTCACGGCCAGGGTCTCCATATCCCATCTCCCCCTGAGAAACCCTAGGAGAGTGTGGTCACGGCCAGGGTCTCCATATCCCATCTCCCCCTGAGAAACCCTCGGAGAGTGTGGTCACGGCCAGGGTCTCCATATCCCATCTCCCCCTGAGAAACCCTTGGAGAGTGTGGTCACGGCCAGGGTCTCCATATCCCATCCCCCCCTGAGAAACCCCTGTAGAGTGTGGTCACGGCCAGGACCTATCGCATCTCCCCCTGAGAAACCCTCGGAGAGTGTGGTCACGGCCAGGACCTATCGCATCTCCCCCTGAGAAACTCTCGGAGAGTGTGGTCACGGCCAGGGTCTATCCCATCTCCCCCTGAGACACCCTCAGAGAGTGTGGTCAAGGCCAGGGTCTCCATATCCCATCTCCCCCTGAGAAACCCTCAGAGAGTGTGGTCACGGCCAGGGTCTCCATATCCCATCTCCCCCTGAGAAACCCTCGGAGAGTGTGGTCACGGCCAGGACCTATCCCATCTCCCCCTGAGAAACCCCCGTAGAGTGTGGTCACGGCCAGGACCTATCGCATCTCCCCCTGAAAAACCCTCGGAGAGTGTGGTCACGGCCAGGACCTATCGCATCTCACCCTGAGAAACCCTCGGAGAGTGTGGTCACGGCCAGGGTCTCCATATCCCATCTCCCCCTGAGAAACCCCCGTAGAGTGTGGTCACGGCCAGGACCTATCGCATCTCCCCCTGAGAAACCCTCGGAGAGTGTGGTCACGGCCAGGACCTATCGCATCTCCCCCTGAGAAACCCTCGGAGAGTGTGGTCACGGCCAGGGTCTATCCATTCTCCCCATGAGACACCCTCGGAGAGTGTGGTCACGGCCAGGACCTATCGCATCTCCCGCTGAGAAACCCTCGGAGAGTGTGGTCACGGCCAGGGTCTCCATATCCCATCTCCCCCTGAGAAACCCCCGTAGAGTGTGGTCACGGCCAGGACCTATCGCATCTCCCCCTGAGAAACCCTCGGAGAGTGTGGTCACGGCCAGGACCTATCGCATCTCCCCCTGAGAAACCCTCGGAGAGTGTGGTCACGGCCAGGGTCTATCCATTCTCCCCATGAGACACCCTCGGAGAGTGTGGTCACGGCCAGGACCTATCGCATCTCCCGCTGAGAAACCCTCGGAGAGTGTGGTCACGGCCAGGGTCTCCATATCCCATCTCCCCCTGAGAAACCCCCGTAGAGTGTGGTCACGGCCAGGACCTATCGCATCTCCCCCTGAGAAACCCTCGGAGAGTGTGGTCAAGGCCAGGGTCTATCCCATCTCCCCCTGAGACACCCTAAGAGAGTGGGGTCACGGCCAGGGTCTATCCATTCTCCCCATGAGACACCCTCGGAGAGTGTGGTCACGGCCAGGGTCTATACCATTTCCCCATGAGACACCCTCGGAGAGTGTGGTCACGGCCAGGGTCTATCTAATCTCCCCCTGAGACACCCTCGGTTAGTGGGGTCACGGCCAGGGTCTATCCCATCTCCCCCTGAGACACCCTCGGATAGTGGGGTCACAGCCAGGGTCTATCCCATCTCCCCCTGAGACACCCTCGGTCAGTGGGGTCACAGCCAGGGTCTATCCCATCTCCCCCTGAGACACCCTCGGTTAGTGGGTTCACAGCCAGGGTCTATCCCATCTACCCCTGAGACACCTTCAGAGAGTGTGGTCAAGGCCAGGATCTATCCCATCTACCCCTGAGACACCCTCAGAGAGTGGGGTCACGGACAGGGTCTATCCCATCTCCCCCTGAGACACCCTCGGTTAGTGGGGTCACGGCCATGGTCTATCCCATCTCCCCCTGAGACACCCTCAGAGAGTGGGGACACGGACAGGGTCTATCCCATCTCCCCCTGAGACACCCTCAGAGAGTGGGGTCACGGACAGGGTCTATCCCATCTACCCCTGAGACACCTTCAGAGAGTGTGGTCAAGGCCAGGATCTATCCCTTCTACCCCTGAGACACCCTCAGAGAGTGGGGTCATGGACAGGGTCTATCCCATCTCCCCCTGAGACACCCTCGGTTAGTGGGGTCACGGCCAGGGGCTATCCCATCTCCCCCTGAGACACCCTCAGAGAGTGTGGTCATGGACAGGGTCTCCATATCCCAACTCCTCCTGAGACAACCTGGGAGAGTGGGGTCACGGACAGGATCTATCCCATCTCCCCATGAGACACACAAGGAGAGTGGGGTCACGGCCAGGGTCTATCCAATCTCCCCCTGAGAAACCCTCAGAGAGTGGGGTCACGGCCAGGGTCTCCATATCCCATCTCCCCCTGAGATACCCTCGGAGAGTGTGGTCACGGCCAGGGTCTATCCCATCTCCATGAGACACCCTCAGAGAGTGGGGTCAAGGCCAGGGTCTATCCCATCTCCCCATGAGACACCCTCGGAGAGTGTGGTCACGGCCATGGTCTATCCCATCTCCCCCTGATACACCCTCAGAGAGTTTGGTCACGGCCAGGGTCTCCATATCCCATCTCCCCCTGAGATACCCTCGGAGATTGTGGTCACGGCCAGGGTCTATCCCATCTCCATGAGACAACCTCAGAGAGTGGGGTCAAGGCCAGGGTCTATCCCATCTCCCCATGAGACACCATAAGAGAGTGTGGTCACGGCCAGGGTCTATCCCATCTCCCCATGAGACACCATAAGAGAGTGTGGTCACGGCCAGGGTCTATCCCATCTCCCCCTGAGACACCCTCAGAGAGTGTGGTCACGGCCAGGGTCTATCCATTCTCCCCATGAGACACCCTCGGAGAGTGTGGTCACGGACAGGGTCTATCCCATCTACCAATGAGACACCCTCGGTTAGTGGGGTCACGGCCAGGGTCTATCCCATCTCCCCCTGAGACACCCTCGGTTAGTGTGGTCACGGCCAGGGTCTATCCCATCTCCCCCTGAGACACCTTCAGAGAGTGTGGTCAAGGCCAGGATCTATCCCATCTACCCTGAGATACCATCAGAGTGTGGGGTCACGGACAGGATCTATCCCATCTCCCCCTGAGACACCCTCAGAGAGTGGGGTCACGGCCAGGGTCTATCCATTCTCCCCATGAGACACCCTCGGTTAGTGGGGTCACGGAGAGGGTCTATCCCATCTCCCCATGAGACACCCTCGGAGAGTGTGGTCACTGCCAGGGTCTATCCCATCTACCAATGAGACACCCTCGGTTAGTGGGGTCACGGCCAGGGTCTATCCCATCTCCCCCTGAGACACCCTCGGTTAGTGGGGTCACGGCCAGGGTCTATCCCATCTCTCCCTGAGACACCCTCGGTTAGTGGGGTCACAGCCAGGGTCTATCCCATCTCCCCATGAGACACACAAGGAGAGTGGGGTCACGGCCAGGGTCTATCCCATCACCCCCGTCAGAAACCCTCAGAGAGTGGGGTCACGGCCAGGACCTATCCCATCTCCCCCTGAGACACCCTCAGAGAGTTGGGTCACGGCCAGGGTCTCCATATCCCATCTCCCCCTGAGATACCCTCGGAGAGTGTGGTCACGGCCAGGGTCTATCCCATCTCTCCCTGAGACACCCTCGGTTAGTGGGGTCACGGCCAGGGTCTATCCCATCTCTCCCTGAGACACCCTCGGTTAGTGGGGTCACAGCCAGGGTCTATCCCATCTCCCCCTGAGACACCTTCAGAGAGTGTGGTCAAGGCCAGGATCTATCCCATCTACCCCTGAGACACCCTCAGAGAGTGGGGTCATGGACAGGATCTATCCTATCTCCCCCTGAGACACCCTCAGAGAGTGGGGTCACGGCCAGGGTCTATCCATTCTCCCAATGAGACACCCTCGGTTAGTGGGGTCACGGAGAGGGTCTATCCCTTCTCCCCATGAGACACCCTCGGAGAGTGTGGTCATGGACAGGGTCTCCATATCCCAACTCCTCCTGAGACACCCTGGGAGAGTGGGGTCACGGACAGGGTCTATCCCATCTCCATGAGACACCCTCAGAGAGTGGGGTCAAGGCCAGGATATATCCCATCTTCCCTTGAGACACCCTGGGAGAGTGGGGTCAAGGCCAGGATCTATCCCATCTCCCCCTGAGACACCCTGAGAGAGTGGGGTCATGGACAGGGTCTCCATTTCCCAACTCCTCCTGAGACACCCTGGGAGAGTGGGGTCACGGACAGGATCTATCCCATCTCCCCATGAGACACACAAGGAGAGTGGGGTCACGGACAGGATCTATCCCATCTCCCCATGGGACACCCTCGGAGAGTGTGGTCACGGCCAGGGTCTATCCCATCTCCCCCTGAGACACCCTCGGAGAGTGGGGTCACGGCCAGGGTCTATCCCATACCCCCCTGAGAAACCCTCTGAGTGTGGGGTCACGGCCAGGGTCTATCCCATCGCCCACTGAGAGACCCTCGGAGAACTCGGTCACATCCAGGGTCTATCCCATATCCCCCTGAGACACCCTCTGAGAGTGGGGTCACAGCCAGGGTCTATCCCATATCCCCCTGAGAAACCCTCTGAGAGTGGGGTCACGGCCAGGGTCTATCCCATCGCCCACTGAGAGACACTCGGAGACCTCGGTCACATCCAGGGTCTATCCCATCGCCCGCTGAGAGACCCTCGGAGACCTCAGTCACATCCAGGGTGTACCCAACTCCTCCTGTGACACCCTCAGAGAGTGGTCAAGGACAGGATCAATCCCATCTCCCCCTGAGACACCCTCAGAGAGTGGGGTCACGGACAGGGTCTATCCAATCTCCCCCTGAGACACCCTCAGAGAGTGGGGTCAAGGCCAGGGTCTATCCCATCTCCCCCTGAGAAACCCTCGGAGAGTGTGGTCACGGCCAGGGTCTATCCCATCTCCCCCTGAGACACCCTCAGAGAGTGTGGTCACGGCCAGGGTCTCCATATCCCATCTCCCCCTGAGATACCCTCGGAGAGTGTGGTCACGGCCAGGGTCTATCCCATCTCCATGAGACACCCTCGGAGAGTGTGGTCACGGCCATGGTCTATCCCATCTCCCCCTGAGACACCCTCAGAGAGTGTGGTCACGGCCAGGGTCTATCCCATATCCCCCTGAGAAACCCTCTGAGAGTGGGGTCACGGCCAGGGTCTATCCCATATCCCCCTGAGAAACCCTCTGAGAGTAGGCTCACGGCCAGGTTCTATCCCATCAGGGTCTATGGGATAGACCCTGGATGTGACCGAGGTGTCCGAGTGTCTCTCAGTGGGAGAGACACTAGGAGACCTCGGTCACATCCAGGGTCTATCCCATCGCCCGCTGAGAGACCCTCGGAGACCTCGGTCACATCCAGGGTGTAACCCAACTCCTCCTGTGACACCCTCAGAGAGTGGGGTCACGGACAGGGTCTAACCCATCTCCCCCTGAGACACCCTCAGAGAGTGGGGTCACGGCCAGGGTCTATCCCATCGCCCACTGAGAGACACTCGGAGACCTCGGTCACATCCAGGGTCTATCCCATTGCCCGCTGAGAGACCCTCGGAGAGTGGGGTCACGGACAGGGTCTATCCCATCTCCCCCTGAGAAACCCTCTGAGGGTGGGGTCACGGCCAGGGTCTATCTGTCCCTGTCATGGACAGGGTCTCCATATCCCAACTCCTCCTGAGACACCCTGGGAGAGTGGGGTCACGGACAGGATCTATCCCATCTCCCCATGAGACACACAAGGAGAGTGGGGTCACGGCCAGGACCTATCGCATCTCCCCTGAGACACCCTCAGAGAGTGGGGTCACGGACAGGGTCTATCCCAATCTCCCCCTGAGACACCCTCAGAGAGTGGGGTCACGGCCAGGGTCTATCCATTCTCCCGATGAGACACCCTCGGAGAGTGTGGTCACGGCCAGGACCTATCCATTCTCCCCCTGAGACACCCTCAGAGAGTGGGGTCACGGCCAGGGTCTATCCATTCTCCCCATGAGACACCCTCGGAGAGTGTGGTCACGACCAGGGTCTATCCCATCTCCCCATGAGACACACAAGGAGAGTGGGGTCACGGCCAGGGTCTATCCCATCACCCCCGTCAGAAACCCTCAGAGAGTGGGGTCACGGCCAGGACCTATCCCATCTCCCCCTGAGACACCCTCAGAGAGTTGGGTCACGGCCAGGGTCTCCATATCCCATCTCCCCCTGAGATACCCTCGGAGAGTGTGGTCACGGCCAGGGTCTATCCCATCTCCATGAGACACCCTCAGAGAGTGGGGTCAAGGCCAGGGTCTATCCCATCTCCCCATGAGACACCCTCGGAGAGTGTGGTCACGGCCATGGTCTATCCCATCTCCCCCTGAGACACCCTCAGAGAGTGTGGTCACGGCCAGGGTCTCCATATCCCATCTCCCCCTGAGATACCCTCGGAGAGTGTGGTCACGGCCAGGGTCTATCCCATCTCCATGAGACACCCTCAGAGAGTTGGGTCAAGGCCAGGGTCTATCCCATCTCCCCATGAGACACCCTCAGAGAGTGTGGTCACGGCCAGGGTCTATCCCATCTCCCCCTGAGACACCCTCAGAGAGTGTGGTCACGGCCAGGGTCTATCCATTCTCCCCATGAGACAACCTCGGAGAGTGTGGTCACGGACAAGGTCTATCCCATCTACCAATGAGACACTCTCGGTTAGTGGGGTCACGGCCAGGGTCTATCCCATCTCCCCCTGAGACACCCTCGGTTAGTGGGGTCACGGCCAGGATCTATCCCATCTACCCTGAGACACCCTTAGAGAGTGGGGTCACGGACAGGATCTATCCCATCTCCCCCTGAGACACCCTCAGAGAGTGGGGTCACGGCCAGGGTCTATCCATTCTCCCCATGAGACACCCTAGGTTAGTGGGGTCACGGCCAGGGTCTATCCCATCTCCCCCTGAGACACCCTCGGTTAGTGGGGTCACGGCCAGGGTCTATCCCATCTCTCCCTGAGACACCCTCGGTTAGTGGGGTCACAGCCAGGGTCTATCCCATCTCCCCCTGAGACACCTTCAGAGAGTGTGGTCAAGGCCAGGATCTATCCCATCTACCCCTGAGACACCCTCAGAGAGTGGGGTCATGGACAGGATCTATCCTATCTCCCCCTGAGACACCCTCAGAGAGTGGGGTCACGGCCAGGGTCTATCCATTCTCCCAATGAGACACCCTCGGTTAGTGGGGTCACGGAGAGGGTCTATCCCTTCTCCCCATGAGACACCCTCGGAGAGTGTGGTCATGGACAGGGTCTCCATATCCCAACTCCTCCTGAGACACCCTGGGAGAGTGGGGTCACGGACAGGGTCTATCCCATCTCCATGAGACACCCTCAGAGAGTGGGGTCAAGGCCAGGATATATCCCATCTTCCCTTGAGACACCCTGGGAGAGTGGGGTCAAGGCCAGGATCTATCCCATCTCCCCCTGAGACACCCTGAGAGAGTGGGGTCATGGACAGGGTCTCCATTTCCCAACTCCTCCTGAGACACCCTGGGAGAGTGGGGTCACGGACAGGATCTATCCCATCTCCCCATGAGACACACAAGGAGAGTGGGGTCACGGACAGGATCTATCCCATCTCCCCATGGGACACCCTCGGAGAGTGTGGTCACGGCCAGGGTCTATCCCATCTCCCCCTGAGACACCCTCAGAGAGTGTGGTCACGGCCAGGGTCTCCATATCCCATCTCCCCCTGAGATACCCTCGGAGAGTGGGGTCACGGCCAGGGTCTATCCCATACCCCAATGGGAAACCCTCTGTGTGTGGGGTCACGGCCAGGGTCTATCCCATCGCCCACTGAGAGACCCTCGGAGAACTCGGTCACATCCAGGGTCTATCCCATATCCCCCTGAGACACCCTCTGAGAGTGGGGTCACAGCCAGGGTCTATCCCATATCCCCCTGAGAAACCCTCTGAGAGTGGGGTCACGGCCAGGGTCTATCCCATCGCCCACTGAGAGACACTCGGAGACCTCGGTCACATCCAGGGTCTATCCCATTGCCCGCTGAGAGACCCTCGGAGAGTGGGGTCACGGACAGGGTCTAACCCATCTCCCCCTGAGAAACCCTCTGAGGGTGGGGTCACGGCCAGGGTCTATCTGTCCCTGTCATGGACAGGGTCTCCATATCCCAACTCCTCCTGAGACACCCTGGGAGAGTGGGGTCACGGACAGGATCTATCCCATCTCCCCATGAGACACACAAGGAGAGTGGGGTCACGGCCAGGACCTATCGCATCTCCCCTGAGACACCCTCAGAGAGTGGGGTCACGGACAGGGTCTATCCCAATCTCCCCCTGAGACACCCTCAGAGAGTGGGGTCACGGCCAGGGTCTATCCATTCTCTCGATGAGACACCCTCGGAGAGTGTGGTCACGGCCAGGACCTATCCATTCTCCCCCTGAGACACCCTCAGAGAGTGGGGTCACGGCCAGGGTCTATCCATTCTCCCCATGAGACACCCTCGGAGAGTGTGGTCACGACCAGGGTCTATCCCATTTAAACAATGAGACACCCTCGGTTAGTGGGGTCACGGCCAGGGTCTATCCCATCTCCCCTGAGACACCTTCGGTTAGTGGGGTCACGGCCAGGGTCTATCCCATCTCCCCCTGAGACACCCTCGGTTAGTGGGGTCACAGCCAGGGTCTATCCCATCTACCCCTGAGACACCCTCAGAGAGTGGGGTCACGGACAGGGTCTATCCCATCTCCATGAGACACCCTCAGAGAGGGGGTTCACGGCCAGGGTCTATCCCATCTCCCCCTGAGAAACCCTCAGAGAGTGTGGTCACGGCCAGGGTCTCCATATCCCATCTCCCCCTGAGATAACCTCGGAGAGTGGGGTCATGGCCAGGGTCTTTCCCATATCCCCCTGAGAAACCCTCTGAGTGTGGGGTCACGGCCAGGGTCTATACCATCGCCCACTGAGAGACCCTCGGAGACCTCGGTCTCATCCAGGGTCTATCCCATCGCCCGCTGAGAGACCCTCGGAGACCTTGGTCACATCCAGGGTTTAACCCAACTACTACTGAGACATCCTCAGAGAGTGGGGTCACGGCCAGGGTCTATCCCATATCCCCCTGAGAAACCCTCTGAGTGTGGGGTCACGAACAGGGTCTATCCCATATTCCCCCCTGAGAGTGGGATTTTTAAATAATAATTTTTAAATAATATCAAAGCCAGTGAGGGCTATGGCAAGAAACAAAACGTTTTCTTGAATGGCTAACTAACTGAAAAGTGCTCCAGGAGACTGTGGCTGATGTTTTCTCTCACTACATCTCTATGGTAGACTGTGGCTGATGTTCTCTCTCCCTACATCTCTATGGTAGACTGTGGCTGATGTTTTCTCCCTTCATCTCTATGGTAGACTGTGGCTGATGTTCTCTCCCTACATCTCTATGGTAGACTGTGGCTGATGTTCTCTCTCTACATCTCTATGGTAGACTGTGGCTGATGTTCTCTCCCTACATCTCTATGGTAGACTGTGGCTGATGTTCTCTCCCTACATCTCTATGGTAAACTGTGGCTGATGTTCTCTCGCTACATCTCTATGGTAGACTGTGGCTGATGTTCTCTCCCTACATCTCTATGGTAGACTGTGGCTGATGTTCTCTCCCTACATCTCCATGGTAGACCGTGGCTGATATTCTCTCCCTACATCTCTATGGTAGACTGTGGCTGATGTTTTCTCCCTACATCTCTATGGTAGACTGTGGCTGATGTTCTCTCCCTACATCTCTATGGTAGACTGTGGCTGATGTTCTCTCCCTACATCTCTATGGTAGACCGTGGCTGATATTCTCTCCCTACATCTCTATGGTAGACTGTGGCTGATGTTCTCTCTCCCTACATCTCTATGGTAGACTGTGGCTGATGTTCTCTCCCTACATCTCTATGGTAGACTGTGGCTGATATTCTCTCCCTACATCTCTATGGTAGACTGTGGCTGATGTTTTCTCCCTACATCTCTATGGTAGACTGTGTTTGATGTTCTCTCCCTACATCTCTATGGTAGACTGGCTGATGTTTTCTCTCCCTACATCTCTATGGTAGACTGTGGCTGATGTTCTCTCTCTACATCTCTATGGTAGACTGTGGCTGATGTTCTCTCCCTACATCTCTATGGTAGACTGTGGCTGATGTTCTCTCCCTACATCTCTATGGTAAACTGTGGCTGATGTTCTCTCGCTACATCTCTATGGTAGACTGTGGCTGATGTTTTCTCCCTACATCTCTATGGTAGACTGTGGCTGATGTTCTCTCCCTACATCTCTATGGTAGACTGTGGCTGATGTTCTCTCCCTACATCTCCATGGTAGACCGTGGCTGATATTCTCTCCCTACATCTCTATGGTAGACTGTGGCTGATGTTTTCTCCCTACATCTCTATGGTAGACTGTGTTTGATGTTCTCTCCCTACATCTCTATGGTAGACTGTGGCTGATGTTCTCTCCCTACATCTCTATGGTAGACTGTGTTTGATGTTCTCTCTCCTCACATCTCTATGGTAGACTGTGGCTGATGTTTTCTCACTACATCTCTATGGTAGACTGTGGCTGATGTTTTCTCACTTCATCTCTATGGTAGACTGTGGCTGATGTTCTCTCCCTACATCTCTATGGTAGACTGTGGCTGATGTTTTCTCACTACATCTCTATGGTAGACTGTGGCTGATGTTTTCTCACTACATCTCTATGGTAGACTGTGGCTCCCCAGATCAGCAGAGAATAAAGGTCTGTTAGAGTGATACTTGTCAATCTTTTTGTAGGTACATGGCAACAGTTGAACAAGATGAAGGAAATAGGGAACTGCACACTGCTCTTGATATTATCTTTAATAAGCTTACATATCGGCGTCACGACCTTCGTCAGAGCCTTCGTCAGAGCTCATCAGAGCCTTCGTCAGAGCCTTCCAGAGCCTTCGTCAGAGCCTTCGTCAGAGCTCATCAGAGCCTTCGTCAGAGCCTTCGTCAGAGCCTTCGTCAGAGGTCATCAGAGCCTTCGTCAGAGCCTTCGTCGGAGCCTTCGTCAGAGAAGTGTGTTGTTTCCTTTTTTCTTCAGAGTGAAATATGTTAAAAATTAGTTTCCTCTTAAAACACAAACAACGTGTCAATTTGTACTTCACACTGCTCTTGATAGTATCTTTGATAAGATTATATATCGGCCTCAAGGCCTTCGTCGGAGCCTTCGTCAGAGCCCTCGTGAGAGCCTTCGTCGGAGCCTTCGTCAGAGCCCTCGTGAGAGCCTTCGTCAGAGCCCTCGTGAGAGCCTTCGTCAGAGCCCTCGTGAGAGCCTTCGTCAGAGCCCTCGTGAGAGACTTCGTCAGAGCCCTCGTGAGAGCCTTCGTCGGAGCCTTCGTCAGAGTCCTCGTGAGAGCCTTCGTCAGAGCCCTCGTGAGAGCCTTCGTCAGAGCCTTCGTCAGAGCCTTCGTCAGAGCCCTCGTGAGAGCCTTCGTCAGAACCTTCGTCAGAGTCTTCATCAGAGACCTCGTGAGAGCCTTCGTCAGAGCCCTCTTGAGAGCCTTCGTCAGAGCCTTCGTCAGAGCCCTCGTGAGAGCCTTCGTCAGAGCCTTCGTCAGAGCCTTCGTCGGAGCCTTCGTCAGAGCCTTCGTCGGAGCCTTCGTCAAAGCCTTCATCAGAGCCTTTGTCAGAGCCTTCGTCGGAGCCTTCGTCAGAGCCTTCGTGAGAGCCTTCGTCAGAGCCCTCGTGAGAGACTTCGTCAGAGCCCTCGTGAGAGCCTTCGTCAGAACCTTCGTCAGAGTCTTCATCAGAGACCTCGTGAGAGCCTTCGTCAGAGCCCTCTTGAGAGCCTTCGTCAGAGCCTTCGTCAGAGCCCTCGTGAGAGCCTTCGTCAGAGCCTTCGTCAGAGCCTTCGTCGGAGCCTTCGTCAGAGCCTTCGTCGGAGCCTTCGTCAAAGCCTTCATCAGAGCCTTTGTCAGAGCCTTCGTCGGAGCCTTCGTCAGAGCTCATCAGAGCCTTCGTCAGAACCTTCGTGAGAGCCTTCGTCAGAGCCCTCGTGAGAGACTTCGTCAGAGCCCTCGTGAGAGCCTTCGTCAGAGCCCTCGTGAGAGCCTTCGTCAGAGCCCTCGTGAGAGCCTTCATCAGAGCTTTCGTCAGAGCCTTCGTCAGAGCCCTCGTGAGAGCCTTCGTCAGAACCTTCGTCAGAGCCTTCATCAGAGACCTCGTGAGAGCCTTCGTCAGAGCCCTCGTGAGAGCCTTCGTCAGAGCCTTCGTCAGAGCCCTCGTGAGAGCCTTCGTCAGAGCCTTCGTCAGAGCCTTCGTCGGAGCCTTCGTCAGAGCCTTCGTCAGAGCCTTCGTTGGAGCCTTCGTCGGAGCCTTCGTCAGAGCCTTCGTCAAAGCCTTCATCAGAGCCTTTGTCAGAGCCTTCGTCGGAGCCTTCGTCAGAGCTCATCAGAGCCTTCGTCAGAGCCTTCGTGAGAGCCCTCGTGAGAGACTTCGTCAGAGCCCTCGTGAGAGCCTTCGTCAGAGCCCTCGTGAGAGCCTTCATCAGAGCCCTCGTGAGAGACTTCGTCAGAGCCCTCGTGAGAGCCTTCGTCAGAGCCCTCGTGAGAGCCTTCGTCAGAGCCCTCGTGAGAGCCTTCGTCAGAGCCCTCGTGAGAGCCTTCGTCAGAGCCCTCGTGAGAGCCTTCGTCAGAGCCCTCGTGAGAGACTTCGTCAGAGCCCTCGTGAGAGCCTTCGTCGGAGCCTTCGTCAGAGTCCTCGTGAGAGCCTTCGTCAGAGCCCTCGTCAGAGCCTTCGTCAGAGCCTTCGTCAGAGCCTTCGTCAGAGCCCTCGTGAGAGCCTTCGTCAGAGCCTTCGTCAGAGCCTTCATCAGAGACCTCGTGAGAGCCTTCGTCAGAGCCCTCGTGAGAGCCTTCGTCAGAGCCTTCGTCAGAGCCCTCGTGAGAGCCTTCGTCAGAGCCTTCGTCAGAGCCTTCGTCGGAGCCTTCGTCAGAGCCTTCGTCGGAGCCTTCGTCGGAGCCTTCGTCAGAGCTTTCGTCAAAGCCTTCATCAGAGCCTTCGTCGGAGCCTTCGTCGGAGCCTTCGTCAGAGCTCATCAGAGACTTCGTCGGAGCCTTCGTCAGAGCCTTCGTCAGAGCCTTCATCAGAGCCTTCGTCGGAGCCTTCAACAGAGCCTTCATCAGAGCCTTCGTCGGAGCCTTCATCAGAGCCTTCGTCGGAGCCTTCGTCGGAGCCTTCGTCAGAGCCTTCGTGAGAGCCTTCGTCAGAGCCCTCGTGAGAGACTTCGTCAGAGCCCTCGTGAGAGCCTTCGTCAGAACCTTCGTCAGAGTCTTCATCAGAGACCTCGTGAGAGCCTTCGTCAGAGCCCTCTTGAGAGCCTTCGTCAGAGCCTTCGTCAGAGCCCTCGTGAGAGCCTTCGTCAGAGCCTTCGTCAGAGCCTTCGTCGGAGCCTTCGTCAGAGCCTTCGTCGGAGCCTTCGTCAAAGCCTTCATCAGAGCCTTTGTCAGAGCCTTCGTCGGAGCCTTCGTCAGAGCCTTCGTGAGAGCCTTCGTCAGAGCCCTCGTGAGAGACTTCGTCAGAGCCCTCGTGAGAGCCTTCGTCAGAACCTTCGTCAGAGTCTTCATCAGAGACCTCGTGAGAGCCTTCGTCAGAGCCCTCTTGAGAGCCTTCGTCAGAGCCTTCGTCAGAGCCCTCGTGAGAGCCTTCGTCAGAGCCTTCGTCAGAGCCTTCGTCGGAGCCTTCGTCAGAGCCTTCGTCGGAGCCTTCGTCAAAGCCTTCATCAGAGCCTTTGTCAGAGCCTTCGTCGGAGCCTTCGTCAGAGCTCATCAGAGCCTTCGTCAGAGCCTTCGTGAGAGCCTTCGTCAGAGCCCTCGTGAGAGACTTCGTCAGAGCCCTCGTGAGAGCCTTCGTCAGAGCCCTCGTGAGAGCCTTCGTCAGAGCCCTCGTGAGAGCCTTCATCAGAGCCTTCGTCAGAGCCTTCGTCAGAGCCCTCGTGAGAGCCTTCGTCAGAACCTTCGTCAGAGCCTTCATCAGAGACCTCGTGAGAGCCTTCGTCAGAGCCCTCTTGAGAGCCTTCGTCAGAGCCTTCGTCAGAGCCCTCGTGAGAGCCTTCGTCAGAGCCTTCGTCAGAGCCTTCGTCTGAGCCTTCGTCAGAGCCTTCGTCAGAGCCTTCGTTGGAGCCTTCGTCGGAGCCTTCGTCAGAGCCTTCGTCAAAGCCTTCATCAGAGCCTTTGTCAGAGCCTTCGTCGGAGCCTTCGTCAGAGCTCATCAGAGCCTTCGTCAGAGCCTTCGTGAGAGCCCTCGTGAGAGACTTCGTCAGAGCCCTCGTGAGAGCCTTCGTCAGAGCCCTCGTGAGAGCCTTCGTCAGAGCCCTCGTGAGAGACTTTGTCAGAGCCCTCGTGAGAGCCTTCGTCAGAGCCCTCGTGAGAGCCTTCGTCAGAGCCCTCGTGAGAGCCTTCGTCAGAGCCCTCGTGAGAGCCTTCGTCAGAGCCCTCGTGAGAGCCTTCGTCAGAGCCCTCGTGAGAGACTTCGTCAGAGCCCTCGTGAGAGCCTTCGTCGGAGCCTTCGTCAGAGTCCTCGTGAGAGCCTTCGTCAGAGCCCTCGTGAGAGCCTTCGTCAGAGCCTTCGTCAGAGCCTTCGTCAGAGCCCTCGTGAGAGCCTTCGTCAGAGCCTTCGTCAGAGCCTTCATCAGAGACCTCGTGAGAGCCTTCGTCAGAGCCCTCGTGAGAGCCTTCGTCAGAGCCTTCGTCAGAGCCCTCGTGAGAGCCTTCGTCAGAGCCCTCGTGAGAGACTTCGTCAGAGCCCTCGTGAGAGCCTTCGTCGGAGCCTTCGTCAGAGTCCTCGTGAGAGCCTTCGTCAGAGCCCTCCTGAGAGCCTTCGTCAGAGCCTTCGTCAGAGCCTTCGTCAGAGCCCTCGTGAGAGCCTTCGTCAGAGCCTTCGTCAGAGCCTTCATCAGAGACCTCGTGAGAGCCTTCGTCAGAGCCCTCGTGAGAGCCTTCGTCAGAGCCTTCGTCAGAGCCCTCGTGAGAGCCTTCGTCAGAGCCTTCGTCAGAGCCTTCGTCGGAGCCTTCGTCAGAGCCTTCGTCGGAGCCTTCGTCGGAGCCTTCGTCAGAGCTTTCGTCAAAGCCTTCATCAGAGCCTTCGTCGGAGCCTTCGTCGGAGCCTTCGTCAGAGCTCATCAGAGCCTTCGTCGGAGCCTTCGTCAGAGCCTTCGTCAGAGCCTTCATCAGAGCCTTCATCAGAGCCTTCGTCGGAGCCTTCAACAGAGCCTTCATCAGAGCCTTCGTCGGAGCCTTCATCAGAGCCTTCGTCGGAGCCTTCGTCAGAGCCTTCGTCAGAGCCTTCGTCAGAGCTCATCAGAGCCTTCGTCAGAGCCTTCGTCGGAGCTTTCGTCAGAGCCTTCGTCAGAGCCTTCGTCGGAGCCTTCATCAGAGCCTTCGTCAGAGCCTTCGTCGGAGCCTTCGTCAGAGCCTTCGTCAGAGCCTTCGTCGGAGCCTTCATCGGAGCCTTCGTCGGAGCCTTCGTCAGAGCCTTCGTCAGAGCCTTCGTCGGAGCCTTCGTCAGAGGTCATCAGAGCCTTCGTCAGAGCCTTCGTCGGAGCCTTCGTCAGAGCACTGTGTTGTTTCCTTTTTTCTTCAGAGTGAAATATGTTCAAAATTTTGTTTCCTCTTAAAACACAAACAACGCGTCAAAGTGTACTTCATACATGCATAATCGATGAGCAGCATTACCGCCTTACCTCAGGTAGCCACACAATCACAGAGAGAGAGAGAGAGAGAGAGAGAGAGAGAGAGAGAGAGAGAGAGAGAGAGAGAGAGAGAGAGAGAGTGTGTGTGTGTGTGTGTGTGTGTGTGTGTGTGTGTGTCTACGTGTGTGTGTGTGTGTCTACGTGTGTGTGTGTGTCTCTGTGTGTGTGTGTGTGTGTGTGTGAGTACTTCTGAGGTCAGGCTTATGTAAGAGTGTGTTGAGAGGAGGGTACTGTGGGGAGGCCTTGTGTGTGTGTATGTCTGTGTGTGTGTATGGGTGGGTGTGTACAGGCTGTGAAAAGGGAAGTGTGTTATGTTTATCTCATTCCCTCGCAGGGCTTAGAGTCTTCCTGTGGCCGGCCCTGCAGTAGACACTCTGCAGCCGCAACACACACACACACACACACACACACACACACACACACACACACACACACACACACACACACACACACACACACCTACCTATCTGCCACAACAGGCAGAACCCAGAGTGACCAGAGTCTGTTAACACCACAGACATATCCACCCAACAAGATATCACTGTCTCATTTCACTATTCAACGTTTTAACGGTTAAATCTCGAATTTCAACGTTTATGCATTAATTCCGTCTGGTTAAGGTTTGGTATTCAAGAGAAAAAACTTGGTTAAGTGTAGGTGTTCATTTTGACCGCTTAAGGTAATGGTTCAGATTTGAATTAGGTTGAAACTCAAACAAGTGCCTAGCAGTGGGATTGAACCCATGATCCTCTGAGTCAAAGAGCAGTTCAAGACGTTCCTCTTTTCCTCATTCCCTCTATCTATCCCCAACCACAACAGTCTAACAAGCTGCCAGCCTATTGGATGGTAATAGGTGATCATGCTGCCTCTAGTGGCTTCCTCATTGATATTACCCACACTTGGCTTCCCCAGTGATATTACCCACACTTGGCTTCCCCAGTGATATTACCCACACTTGGCTTCCCCAGTGATATTACCCACACTTGGCTTCCCCAGTGATATTACCCACACTTGGCTTCCCCAGTGCTATTACCAACACTTGGCTTCCCCAGTGATATTACCCACACTTGGCTTCCCCAGTGCTATTACCCACGCACCACTACTCCCTAGTGGACGGTATTGAAGGCATCTCCCGACGTCCTAGGGACCCGGACAAACGTCAAACTCCGAAGTGTATGTGTTGTGACCTGCCTGATTCACCGCAGGTTAAATAACGAGAGCGTAACACCGAGCCCCACACCTGACACCATATCTCTCCCTCCATCTGCCTCTGTGCTCTCAGCTTCTCCCTTCCCTTCCTCAGCCTCCCCTGCAGGTTGAGTCCCAAATGGCACTCTCCCGCCGATGTAGTGCACTACGTTTGATATAGTACACTAAACCCCATAGGGCCTCTGGTCATAAGTAGTGCACTATATTAGGGAATAGGGTGGCATTGAGATACAACGCCCTGGCTCCCTGTTCCTCCTCTGTTTCCGTATAGCTTCA
>NC_092152.1:86039275-86049275 GCF_045791955.1 Oncorhynchus clarkii lewisi
ACTGTATTTTACTGTAATATAGATACACCCACCAGTACTAACCCCATGATGAGACTGTATTTTACTGTAATATAACACCCACCAGTACTAACCCCATGATGAGACTGTATTTTACTGTAATATAGACACACCCACCAGAACTAACCCATGATGGGACTGTATTTTACTGTAATATAGATACACCCACCAGAACTGACCCCATGATGGGACTGTATTTTACTGTAATATAGATACACCCACCAGAACTAACCACATGATGGGACTGTATTTTACTGTAATATAGATACACCCACCAGACCTAACCCCATGATGGGACCATATTTTACTGTAATATAGATACACCCACCAGAACTAACCCCACGATGAGATTGTATTTTAC
The DNA here is from genome assembly GCF_045791955.1 of Oncorhynchus clarkii lewisi. NCBI lineage: Eukaryota > Metazoa > Chordata > Actinopteri > Salmoniformes > Salmonidae > Oncorhynchus > Oncorhynchus clarkii. The sequence goes on from NC_092152.1 coordinate 86,039,655, forward strand.
TGTATTATAGATACACCCACCAGTACTAACCCCATGATGAGACTGTATTTTACTGTAATATAGATACACCCACCAGTACTAACCCCATGATGGGACTGTATTTTACTGTAATATAACACCCACCAGAACTAACCCCATGATGAGACTGTATTTTACTGTAATATAGATACACCCACCAGAACTAACCCCATGATGAGACTGTATTTTACTGTAATATAGATACACCCACCAGAACTAACCCCATGATGGGACTGTATTTTACTGTAATATAGATACACCCACCAGAACTAACCCCATGATGGGACTGTATTTTACTATAATATAGATACACCCACCAGAACTAACCCCATGATGAGACTGTATTTTACTGTAATATAGATACACCCACCAGAACTAACCCCATGATGAGACTGTATTTTACTGTAATATAGATACACCCACCAGTACTAACCCCATGATGAGACTGTATTTTACTGTAATATAACACCCACCAGTACTAACCCCATGATGAGACTGTATTTTACTGTAATATAGATACACCCACCAGAACTAACCCATGATGGGACTGTATTTTACTGTAATATAGATACACCCACCAGAACTGACCCCATGATGGGACTGTATTTTACTGTAATATAGATACACCCACCAGAACTAACCACATGATGGGACTGTATTTTACTGTAATATAGATACACCCACCAGACCTAACCCCATGATGGGACCATATTTTACTGTAATATAGATACACCCACCAGAACTAACCCCACGATGAGACTGTATTTTACTGTATTATAGATACACCCACCAGTACTAACCCCATGATGAGACTGTATTTTACTGTAATATAACACCCATCAGTACTAATCCCATGATGGGACTGTATTTTACTGTAATATAGATACACCCACCAGTACTAACCCCATGATGAGACTGTATTTTACTGTAATATAGATACACCCACCAGTACTAACCCCATGATGAGACTGTATTTTACTGTAATATAGATACACCCACCAGAACTAACCCCATGATGGGACTGTATTTTACTGTAATATAGATACACCCACCAGTACTAACCCCATGATGAGACTGTATTTTACTGTAATATAGATACACCCACCAGTACTAACCCCATGATGAGACTGTATTTTACTGTAATATAGATACACCCACCAGAACTAACCCCATGATGGGACTGTATTTTACTGTAATATAGATACACCCACCTGAACTAACCCCATGATGGGACTGTATTTTACTGTGATATAACACCCACCAGAACTAACCCCATGATGGGACTGTATTTTACTGTAATATAGATACACCCACCAGTACTAACCCCATGATGGGACTGTATTTTACTGTAATATAACACCCACCAGAACTAACCCCATGATGAGACTGTATTTTACTGTAATATAGATACACCCACCAGAACTAACCCCATGATGGGGACTGTATTTTACTGTAATATAGATACACCCACCAGTACTAACCCCTTGATGGGACTGTATTTTACTGTAATATAGATACACCCACCAGAACTAACCCATGATGGGACTGTATTTTACTGTAATATAGATACACCCACCAGAACTAACCCCATGATGGGACTGTATTTTACTGTAATATAGATACACCCACCTGAACTAACCCCATGATGGGACTGTATTTTACTGTGATATAACACCCACCAGAACTAACCCCATGATGGGACTGTATTTTACTGTAATATAGATACACCCACCAGTACTAACCCCATGATGGGACTGTATTTTACTGTAATATAACACCCACCAGAACTAACCCCATGATGAGACTGTATTTTACTGTAATATAGATACACCCACCAGAACTAACCCCATGATGGGGACTGTATTTTACTGTAATATAGATACACCCACCAGAACTAACCCCACGATGAGACTGTATTTTACTGTATTATAGATACACCCACCAGTACTAACCCCATGATGAGACTGTATTTTACTGTAATATAACACCCATCAGTACTAATCCCATGATGGGACTGTATTTTACTGTAATATAGATACACCCACCAGTACTAACCCCATGATGAGACTGTATTTTACTGTAATATAGAGACACCCACCAGAACTAACCCCATGATGGGACTGTATTTTACTGTAATATAGATACACCCACCAGAACTAACCCCATGATGGGACTGTATTTTACTGTGATATAACACCCACCAGAACTAACCCCATGTTGGGACTGTATTTTACTGTAATATAGATACACCCACCAGTACTAACCCCATGATGGGACTGTATTTTACTGTAATATAACACCCACCAGAACTAACCCCATGATGGGACTGTATTTTACTGTAATATAGAGACACCCACCAGAACTAACCCCATGATGGGACTGTATTTTACTGTAATATAGATACACCCACCAGTACTAACCCCATGATGAGACTGTATTTTACTGTAATATAGATACACCCACCAGAACTAACCCCATGATGGGACTGTATTTTACTGTAATATAGATACACCCACCAGAACTAACCCCATGATGGGACTGTATTTTACTGTGATATAACACCCACCAGAACTAACCCCATGATGGGACTGTATTTTACTGTAATATAGATACACCCACCAGTACTAACCCCATGATGGTACTGTATTTTACTGTAATATAACACCCACCAGAACTAACCCCATGATGGGACTGTATTTTACTGTAATATAGATACACCCACCAGTACTAACCCCATGATGGGACTGTATTTTACTGTAATATAGATACACCCACCAGTACTAACCCCATGATGGGACTATATTTTACTGTAATATAGATACACCCACCAGAACTAACCCCATGATGAGACTGTATTTTACTGTAATATAACACCCACCAGTACTAACCCCATGATGGGACTGTATTTTACTGTAATATAGATACACCCACCAGAACTAACCCCATGATGAGACTGTATTTTACTGTAATATAACACCCACCAGTACTAACCCCATGATGGGACTGTATTTTACTGTAATATAGATACACCCACCAGTACTAACCCCATGATGAGACTGTATTTTACTGTAATATAACACCCACCAGTACTAACCCCATGATGGGACTGTATTTTACTGTAATATAGATACACCCACCAGAACTAAACCCATGATGAGACTGTATTTTACTGTAATATAACACCCACCAGTACTAACCCCATGATGGGACTGTATTTTACTGTAATATAGATACACCCACCAGAACTAACCCCATGATGGGACTGTATTTTACTGTAATATAGATACACCCACCAGAACTAACCCCATGATGGGACTGTATTTTACTGTAATATAACACCCACCAGTACTAACCCCATGATGGGACTGTATTTTACTGTAATATAGATACACCCACCAGTACTAACCCCATGATGGGACTGTATTTTACTGTAATATAGATACACCCACCATAACTAACCCCATGATGGGACTGTATTTTACTGTAATATAGATACACCACCAGAACTACCCCCATGATGAGACTGTATTTTACTGTAATATAACACCCACCAGTACTAACCCCATGATGGGACTGTATTTTACTGTAATATAGATACACCCACCAGAACTAACCCCATGATGGGACTGTATTTTACTGTAATATAGATACACCCACCAGTACTGACCCCATGATGGGACTGTATTTTACTGTAATATAGATACACCCACCAGTACTAACCCCATGATGGGACTGTATTTTACTGTAATATAGATACACCCACCAGTACTAACCCCATGATGAGACTGTATTTTACTGTAATATAGATACACCCACCAGTACTAACCCCATGATGGGACCATATTTTACTGTAATATAACACCCACCAGTACTAACCCCATGATGGGACCATATTTTACTGTAATATAGATACACCCACCAGAACTAACCCCATGATGGGACTGTATTTTACTGTAATATATATACACCCACCAGTACTGACCCCATGATGGGACTGTATTTTACTGTAATATAACACCCACCAGAACTAACCCCATGATGGGGACTGTATTTTACTGTAATATAGATACACCCACCAGAACTAACCCCATGATGGGACTGTATTTTACTGTAATATATATACACCCACCAGTACTGACCCCATGATGGGACTGTATTTTACTGTAATATAACACACACCAGAACTAACCCCATGATGGGGACTGTATTTTACTGTAATATAGATACACCCACCAGTACTAACCCCATGATGAGACTGTATTTTACTGTAATATAGATACACCCACCAGTACTAACCCCATGATGGGACCATATTTTACTGTAATATAACACCCACCAGTACTAACCCCATGATGGGACCATATTTTACTGTAATATAGATACACCCACCAGAACTAACCCCATGATGGGACTGTATTTTACTGTAATATAGATACACCCACCAGTACTAACCCCATGATGTATTTGACTGTAATCGTCCATTATTTATCTTACCAGTTTTGTGGAGGTGATAAACGGAATATGAAGTTATTCTCTATCCCCATGTGTGTTTAAGCAGGGAGGTCTAGATTTGCATACTCTGTATTTCAGACCAAACCGCTGGGCCTGGCTTAGAATAACTCTTATGTTACATAAGCCCTATAATGAGAGATGGCATCTCAAGGGTTTTAAACAGCAAGCTATACCCAGTGCTGGGGGGAGTAGCAGCTAACCTACAAGTATGCAGCCCTGGTGCCAAGATAAAGCTGTGGTTATCGACCCAGGCCAATCAAATCCCCGGCGGCTGCCTCAGGTTGGGCGCGATGGCTGTCTGGTCCGTCGGTGCCTGTCTACACAACAGAACTACATCAGGAGTGACACCAGGTCTGTCTACACAACAGAACACCACATCAGGAGTGACACCAGGTCTGTCCACACCGCAGAACTACAACAGGAGTGACACCAGGTCTGTCTACACAACAGAACACTACATCAGGAGTGACACCAGGTCTGTCTACACAACAGACCTACATCAGGAGTGACACCAGGTCTGTCTACACAACAGAACACCACATCAGGAGTGACACCAGGTCTGTCCACACCGCAGAACTACAACAGGAGTGACACCAGGTCTGTCTACACAACAGAACACTACATCAGGAGTGACACCAGGTCTGTCTACACAGCAGAACACCACATCAGAAGTGACACCAGGTTTGTCTACACAACAGACCTACATCAGGAGTGACACCAGGTCTGTCTACACAGCAGAACACCACATCAGGAGTGACACCAGGTCTGTCTACACAGCAGAACACTACAACAGGAGTGACACCAGGTCTGTCTACACAGCAGAACTACATCAGGAGAGACACCAGGTCTGTCTACACAACAGAACACCACATCAGGAGTGACACCAGGTCTGTCTACACAGCAGAATTACATCAGGAGAGACACCAGGTCTGTCTACACAACAGAACACCACATCAGGAGTGACACCAGGTCTGTCTACACAGCAGAATTACATCAGGAGTGACACCAGGTCTGTCTACACAACAGAACTACATCAGGAGAGACACCAGGTCTGTCTACACAGCAGAACACTACAACAGGAGAGACACCAGGTCTGTCTACACAACAGAACTACATCAGGAGTGACACCAGGTCTGTTTACACAACATAACTACATCAGGAGTGACACCAGGTCAGTCTACACAGCAGAACTACATCAGGAGTGACACCAGGTCTGTCTACACAGCAGAACCACATCAGGAGTGACACCAGGTCTGACTCCACAACAGAACACTACATCAGGAGTGACACCAGGTCTGTCTACACAGCAGAACCACATCAGGAGTGACACCAGGTCTGACTCCACAACAGAACACTACATCAGGAGAGACACCAGGTCTGTCTACACAACAGAACTACATCAGGAGTGACACCAGGTCTGTCTACACAGCAGAACTACATCAGGAGAGACACCAGGTCTGTCTACACAACAGAACCACATCAGGAGTGACACCAGGTCTGACTCCACAACAGAACACTACATCAGGAGTGACACCAGGTCTGTCTACACAGCAGAACTACAACAGGAGTGACACCAGGTCTGTCTACACAACATAACTACATCAGGAGAGACACCAGGTCTGTCTACACAACAGAACACTACATCAGGAGTGACACCAGGTCTGTCTACACAGCAGAACTACAACAGGAGTGACACCAGGTATGTCTACACAACATAACACTACATCAGGAGAGACACCAGGTCTGTCTACACAACAGAACACTACAACAGGAGTGACACCAGGTCTGTCTACACAGCAGAACTACATCAGGAGTGACACCAGGTCTGTCTACACAGCATAACTACATCAGGAGAGACACCAGGTCTTTCTACACAACATAACTACATCAGGAGTGACACCAGGTCTGTCTACACAACAGAACTACATCAGGAGTGACACCAGGTCTGTCTACACAACAGAACACCACATCAGGAGAGACACCAGGTCTGTCTACACAACAGAACACTACAACAGGAGTGACACCAGGTCTGTCTACACAACAGAACACTACAACAGGAGTGACATCGGGTATTAGTAGAAATACTAGTAGAAATGCATCCCAAATGGCACCATATTCCCTGTTTAGTACACTACTTTGGACCAGAGCCCACTGGAGGTTAGCTGCATAGAACTCTGGTCTAAAGTAGTGCACTAAATAGGGATTAGGTTGCCTTGTTGGAGGTAGACTAAGGGCCAGGGTTGCTCTGAGACCAGCGGCACCATCCCACTCAAACTAATGACATCAATTACAACGGATGAGCAGTGAGCCTCTGACTGACTGAGGAAAGAGGGACAGAGTGAGGGAGGAAAGAGGGATGGAGTGAGGGAGGAAAGAGAGGGACTGACTGAGGAAAGAGGGACGGAGTGAGGAAAGAGGGACAGAGTGAGGGAGGAAAGAGAGGGACTGACTGAGGAAAGAGGGACGGAGTGAGGGAGGAAAGAGGGATGGAGTGAGGGAGGAAAGAGAGGGACTGACTGAGGAAAGAGGGACGGAGTGAGGGAGGAAAGAGGGATGGAGTGAGGGAGGAAAGAGAGGGACTGACTGAAGAAAGAGTGACGGAGTGAGGGAGGAAAGAGAGGGACTGACTGAGGAAAGAGGGAAAGAGTGAGGGATGAAAGAGGGATGGAGTGAGGGAGGAAAGAGGGATGGAGTGAGGGAGGAAAGAGGGATGGAGTGAGGGAGGAAAGAGGGACGGAGTGAGGGAGGAAAGAGGGACGGAGTGAGGGAGGAAAGAGGGATGGAGTGAGGGAGGAAAGAGGGACGGAGTGAGGGAGGAAAGAGGGACGGAGTGAGGGAGGAAAGAGGGACGGAGTGAGGGAGGAAAGAGGGACGTAGTGAGGGAGGAAAGAGGAATGGAGTGAGGGATGAAAGAGAGGGACGGAGTGAGGGAGGAAAGAGAGGGATGGAGTGAGGGATGAAAGAGGGACTGACTGAGGAAAGAGGGATGGAGTGAGGGAGGAAAGACAGGGACAGAGTGAGGGATGAAAGAGAGGGACTGACTGCGGAAAGAGGGATGGAGTGAGGGATGAAAGAGAGGGACTGACTGAGGAAAGAGGGACGGAGTGAGTGAGGAAAGAGGGACAGAGTGAGGGAGGAAAGAGAGGGACTGACTGAGGAAAGAGGGACGGAGTGAGGGAGGAAAGAGGGAATGAGTGAGGGAGGAAAGAGGGATGGAGTGAGGGTGGAAAGAGGGACAGAGTGAGGGAGGAAAGAGAGGGACTGACTGAGGAAAGAGGGACGGAGTGAGGGAGGAAAGAGGGACGGAGTGAGGTAGGAAAGACTGACGGAGTGAGGGAGAAAAGAGGGACGGAGTGAGGGAGGAAAGAGGGACGGAGTGAGGGAGGAAAGAGGGACGGAGTGAGGGAGAAAAGAGGGACGGAGTGAGGGAGGAAAGAGGGATGGAGTGAGGGAGGAAAGAGGAATGGAGTGAGGGAGGAAAGAGGGACGGAGTGAGGGAGGAAAGAGGGATGGAGTGAGGAAAGAGGGACGGAGTGAGGAAAGAGGGACGGAGTGAGGGACGAAAGAGAGGGACTCCCCGTCCAAAGTAAAGAAACCTTAGCCTCCCTCTCTCTGCGCTCTTTGAGCAGGGAGAGTAATTACAGTACGGAGCTGTAGCTAGCCGTGTAGCTGTGTAAGCTCATGCTCTGTCCCGTAGCAAGCTGAGGGAAACAAAGCTTGAGGTGGTGGACAAACACGGCACGTTCCAGGGGTGTAATTGAGTTCGTATTTTCACTCTCACTCGGAGCATCAAGATAAACGAGAGCATATTTTTCCCATGTTCTCTTTTGGAAGTAGTTGTTCCCACGCTAGAATACAATCTGCCTATCCTGCCGGAACACGCTTGTGTTCTGGCACCTCTCTCTCTCTCTCTCTCTGTCTCTCTCTCTCTCTCTCTCTCTCTCTCTCTCTCTGTCTCTCTCTCTGTCTCTCTCTCTCTCTCTCCCTCTCTCTCTCTCTCTCTCTCTATCTCTCTCTCTCTCCCTCTCTATCTCTCTATCTCTCTCTCTCTCTCCTCTTTCTCCCCTGTCTTGTCTCCCCATTCCTCTGTTTCACGTTTATGGATCACTCTGCCAAGAAACATTTTGCTTTCATCTCGTCTGACATAAAAAACAGCAGAGATGTATATGGTATTGGAGGCCGCTGTTGGATTCATTGTGTTTGGAGGAGCTGTAGGTTCTGATTGACAGAGGGGTGGATGGTTCTCTCAAAATGCTGTGTGATTGGACGAGGTTCTGATTGAAAGAGGGGGGTGGACGGTCCTCTCAAAGTGCTGTGTGATTGGACGAGGTTCTGATTGACAGAGGGGGGTGGACGGTCCTCTCAAAGTGCTGTGTGATTGGACGAGGTTCTGATTGACAGAGGGGTGCTGTATTATGTCATGTGGTCCACAGAGACCTCAGGCTGTTGACATGAAAACACCGAGCAGATCCAGTCAAACAGCCCTGCAAGTTCTGACTCTACCTGTTGTTCCAGGGCCATAAACAGAAAGATACCTCGTAGCTAGGGGCATCTAGGGGCATCGGGGCAGCTAGGGGCATCTAGGGGCAGCTAGGGGCATCGGGGCAGCTAGGGGCATCTAGGGGCAGCTAGGGGCATCGGGGCAGCTAGGGGCAGCTAGGGGCATCGGGGCAGCTAGGGGCAGCTAGGGGCATCGGGGCAGCTAGGTGCAGCTAGGGGCATCGGGGCAGCTAGGGGTATCGGGGCAGCTAGGGGTATCGGGGCAGCTAGGGGCAGCTAGGCGCAGTTAGGGGCAGCTAGGGGTATCGGCGCAGCTAGGGACAGCTAGGGGCATCAGGGCAGCTAGAGGCATCTAGGGGCAGCTAGGGGCATCGGGGCAGCTAGGGGCATCTAGGGGCAGCTAGGGGCATGGGGGCAGCTAGGGGCATCTAGGGGCAGCTAGGGGCAGCTAGGGGCATCGGGGCAGCTAGGGGCATCGGGGCAGCTAGGCGCAGCTAGGGGCATCGGGGCAGCTAGGGGTATCGGGGCAGCTAGGGGTATCGGGGCAGCTAGGGGTATCGGGGCAGCTAGGGGCAGCTATAGGTATTGGGG
>NC_092152.1:86059275-86079275 GCF_045791955.1 Oncorhynchus clarkii lewisi
AACATCTGTCCCAACAGAACAGTCTCTCAGGCCCTGTTTATACCTGTGGTTAACATCTGTCCTTCGTCCTGATTTTGCCAGTTAGAAGATCTGATCAAAATAATTTCACAATGGGGTCTTCGAAATCACCCACACCTGTCAAAACATGTTAGAACCATCAGAATAGGACAACGTCAGGGCGAAGGACTCATGTTAGAACCATCAGAATAGGACAACGTCAGGGCGAAGGACTCATGTTAAAACCATCAGAATGAGGACAACGTCAGGGCGAAGGACTCATGTTAAAACCATCAGAATGAGGACAATGTCAGGGCGAAGGACTCATGTTAAAACCATCAGAATGAGGACAACGTCAAGACGAAGGACTCATGTTAGAACCATCAGAATGAGGACAATGTCAGGACGAAGGACTCATGTTAGAACCATCAGAATGAGGACAATGTCAAGACGAAGGACTCATGTTAAAACCATCAGAATGAGGACAACGTCAAGACGAAGGACTCATGTTAGAACCATCAGAATGAGGACAATGTCAGGACGAAGGACTCATGTTAGAACCATCAGAATGAGGACAGTGTCAGGGCGAAGGACTCATGTTAAAACCATCAGAATGAGGACAATGTCAGGACGAAGGACTCATGTTAGAACCATCAGAATGAGGACAATGTCAAGACGAAGGACTCATGTTAAAACCATCAGAATAGGACAACGTCAGGGCGAAGGACTCATGTTAGAACCATCAGAATGAGGACAACGTCAGGGCGAAGGACTCATGTTAGAACCATCAGAATGAGGACAACGTCAGGGCGAAGGACTCATGTTAGAACCATCAGAATGAGGACAACGTCAGGGCGAAGGACTCATGTTAAAACCATCAGAATAGGACAACGTCAGGGCGAAGGACTCATGTTAAAACCATCAGAATGAGGACAAGGTCAGGACGAAGGACTCATGTTAAAACCATCAGAATGAGGACAGTGTCAGGGCGAAGGACTCATGTTAAAACCAGCAGAACGAGGACAAGGTCAGGACGAAGGACTCATGTTAGAACCATCAGAATGAGGACAATGTCAGGACGAAGGACTCATGTTAGAACCATCAGAATGAGGACAATGTCAGGGCGAAGGACTCATGTTAAAACCATCAGAATGAGGACAAGGTCAGGGCGAAGGACTCATGTTAAAACCATCAGAATGAGGACAAGGTCAGGACGAAGGACTCATGTTAAAACCAGGAATAAACGTGGCTTCAGCGTTATTGTTATTGTGGCACCCTCAAACCACATAGTGGGAGGAGTCATGGTGCACGCTGTCTGACGGTCTTGAGGTTTAGAGGTGTGTGCCGACCTACCCAGTGAATCACAGGTGAGCAGACAAACAGAGATTAACCCAGGATAACAGAACAGTAATCTCTGCGTGTGTGTGTGTGTGTGTGTGTGTGTGTGTGTGTGTGTGTGTGTGTGTGTGTGTGTGTGTGTGTGTGTGTGTGTGTGTGTGTGTGTGTGTGCGTGCGTTTGTGTGTGTGATCAGACAGTAATCTGCCCTCTTTAAGGTCGAATCCCCTCCAGCGTTCCATAACCACAACCAATTAGCTGCTCTGAGGTTATAGAGGGAGGTATCGGCCTTGCTAGCAGTCTGAGGTTATAGAGGGAGGTAGCGGCCTTGCTAGCAGTCTGAGGTTATAGAGGGAGGTATCGGCCTTGCTAGCAGTCTGAGGTTATAGAGGGAGGTATCGGCCTTGCTAGCAGTCTGAGGTTATAGAGGGAGGTATCGGCCTTGCTAGCAGTCTGAGGTTATAGAGGGAGGTAGCGGCCTTGCTAGCAGTCTGAGGTTATAGAGGGAGGTATCGGCCTTGCTAGCAGTCTGAGGTTATAGAGGGAGGTATCGGCCTTGCTAGCAGTCTGAGGTTATAGAGGGAGGTATCGGCCTTGCTAGCAGTCTGAGGTTATAGAGGGAGGTAGCGGCCTTGCTAGCAGTCTGAGGTTATAGAGGGAGGTATCGGCCTTGCTAGCAGTCTGAGGTTATAGAGGGAGGTATCGGCCTTGCTAGCAGTCTGAGGTTATAGAGGGAGGTATCGGCCTTGCTAGCAGTCTGAGGTTATAGAGGGAGGTATCGGCCTTGCTAGCAGTCTGAGGTTATAGAGGGAGGTAGCGGCCTTGCTAGCAGTCTGAGGTTATAGAGGGAGGTATCGGCCTTGCTAGCAGTCTGAGGTTATAGAGGGAGGTATCGGCCTTGCTAGCAGTCTGAGGTTATAGAGGGAGGTATCGGCCTTGCTAGCAGTCTGAGGTTATAGAGGGAGGTAGCGGCCTTGCTAGCAGTCTGAGGTTATAGAGGGAGGTATCGGCCTTGCTATCAATAGAATAGGTCAACTTCTCTACTATGTGGGATAGTAGATTGACAAAGGCTAGTGATGCTGCTGTTCGTTACTCGTCTTGTTGTCTGAGGAAATGTTCATGTGTTGATAATATGAATGACCATTATCTAAATGTGATAATATAATATACATTATCTAAATGTAATACTATAATATACATTATCTAAATGTAATAATATAAAATACATTATCTAAATGTAATCATATAATATACATTATCTAATTGTAATAATATAATATACATTATCTAAATGTGATTTGTGTTATTCTGAACACCGTGGGTGGACTCCCTAATCAGGTTAAGGCCCTCAGTGGGTAAAACGCCACATCTTCCAAAACATAAACTCTGGTGTATGTAGGTATATGCTTTTTCCAACGAGAGGTTCGAGGTCAGACAGATGTCTTGACGGATTAATGTAGGTATATGCTTTTTCCAACGGGAGGTTCGAGGTCAGACAGATGTCTTGACGGATTAATGTAGGTATATGCTTTTTCCAAAGGGAGGTTCGAGGTCAGACAGATGTCTTGACGGATTAATGTATCTTTGTAAGTAACAGCTGGTGTATAATGAACTCTCGAGTTATTGGTTGACTGAGGTAGAGTATCTCATGATAAACTGTAGACCGTAACTATTTACCAAGAGAGTTTTTCATCTGTATTTTTCGTAGCTGTCTATATACCACCACAGACCGATGTTGGCACTAAAATCGCACTCAACGAGCTGTATTCCGCCACAAGCAAACAGGAAGCTGCTCTCCTAGTGGCCGGGGACTTTAATTTCAGGGAAACTTAAATCCGTTTTATCAAATTTCTATCAGCATGTTAAATGTGCAACCAAAGGGAAAAAGAACTCCACTTTTAAACCACCTTTATTCCACACACAGAGATGCATACAAAGCTCTCCCTCACCCTCCATTTGGCAAATCTGACCATCATTTTATCCTCCTGATTCCTGCTTACAAGCAAAAACTAAAGCAGGAAGCACCAGTGACTCAGTCTATAAAACAGTGGTCAGATGAAGCAGATACTAAACTACAGGACTGTTGTGCTATCAGACTGGAATATATTCCTCCCACCACATTGAGGAGTACACCACTCTCAGTCACTGGCTTCAACAATAAGTGCATCGACGACGTCATCCCCACAGTGACAGTACGTACATACCCCCAACCAGAAGCCATGGATTACAGGCAAAATTCGGCACTGCGCTAAAGGGTAGAGCGGCCCGCTTTCAAAGAGCGGAAAGCTTCTAAGAAAATCCCACTATGGCCTGACGAACCATCAAACAGGCAAAGAGTCAAAACAGGACTAAGGTCGAGTCGAACAACACCAGGCAACTTTTGTGGTCGGAGAGTAACTCGGCTGAGGGTGAATCAGCACTCCGACTGAAGTGAATAAGAGTTCCAGTGAAAATGTAATGCTGTGTAATATCTGTTTTCTGAGAAAAGGGGAACTCACGGGCCCTGAGGAAGACGCTGTAACCACACGCTGTAGTCACGACAACCCGGCACCAAGATCAGCTGGGCACAAAGACAACAGGGTTCTGAGATCAGACACCTACTGTAAGGTCTGAAGGTCACAGCATCAAACTGCTGTCATACACACCCACCCACCTGCATGCACACACACACACACACACACACACACACACACACACACACACACACACACACACACACACACACACACACACACACACACACACACACACACACACACACACACACACACACACACACACACACACACACACACACACACACACACACACACACACACACACATTCCTAACCCAACCGATCTGTCATATCAGACAGGCTTCAACACAACTCAGGGTGCAGGAGGTTTTACCAGCAAAGTAAGACAAACAGAGAACCGTTCTGCCAGGTGAAGACGTAGGCTGTGTCCTCAGTGACATGCTGCTCCTTATGTAGTGGTGAAGACGTAGTCTGTGTCCTCAGTGACATGCTGCTCCTTATGTAGTGGTTCCCTGTTCCCTATGTAGTGGTGAAGAAGTAGTCTGTGTCCTCAAGGACATGCTGCTCCTTATGTAGTTCCCTATGTAGTGGTTCCCTGTTCACTATGTAGTGGTTCCCTGTTCCCTATGTAGTGGTCCCCTGTTCACTATGTAGTGGTGCCCTGTTCCCTATGTAGTGGTCCTCTGTTCCCTATGTAGTGGTTCCCTGTTAACTATGTAGTGGTTCACTGTTCCCTATGTAGTGGTCCCCTGTTCCTTATGTAGTGGTCCCCTGTTCACTATGTAGTGGTCCCCTGTTCCCTATGTAGTGGTCCCCTGTTCCCTATGTAGTGGAGCCCTGTTCACTATGTAGTGGTCCCCTGTTCCCTATGTAGTGGTCCCCTGTTCCCTATGTAGTGGTCCCCTGTTCACTATGTAGTGGTCCCCTGTTCCCTATGTAGTGGTCCCCTGTTCCCTATGTAGTGGTCCCCTGTTCCCTATGTAGTGGTCCCCTGTTCCCTATGTAGTGGTCCCCTGTTCACTATGTAGTGGTGCCCTGTTCCCTATGTAGTCGTCCCCTGTTCACTATGTAGTCGTCCCCTGTTCACTATGTAGTGGTCCCCCTGTTCACTATGTAGTCGTCCCCTGTTCACTATGTAGTGGTCCCCTGTTCACTATGTAGTGGTCCCCTGTTCACTATGTAGTGGTGCCCTGTTCCCTATGTAGTGGTCCCCAAGTTCACTATGTAGTCGTCCCCTGTTCACTATGTAGTGGTCCCCTGTTCACTATGTAGTGGTCCCCTGTTCCCTATGTAGTGGTCCCCTGTTCACTATGTAGTGGTCCCCTGTTCCCTATGTAGTGGTCCCCTGTTCACTATGTAGTGGTCCCCTGTTCACTATGTAGTGGTCCCCTGTTCCCTATGTAGTGGTCCCCTGTTCACTATGTAGTGGTCCCCTGTTCACTATGTAGTCGTCCCCTGTTCACTATGTAGTGGTCCCCTGTTCACTATGTAGTGGTCCCCTGTTCACTATGTAGTGGTGCCCTGTTCCCTATGTAGTGGTCCCCTGTTCACTATGTAGTCGTCCCCTGTTCCCTATGTAGTGGTCCCCTGTTCCCTATGTAGTGGTCCCCTGTTCCCTATGTAGTGGTTCCCTGTTCCCTATGTAGTGGTCCCCTGTTCACTATGTAGTTGTCCCCTGTTCACTATGTAGTGGTCCCCCTGTTCACTATGTAGTGGTGCCCCTGTTCACTATGTAGTGGTCCCCTGTTCACTATGTAGTCGTCCCCTGTTCACTATGTAGTGGTCCCCCTGTTCACTATGTAGTGGTCCCGTGTTCCTTAAAACCAGACATGTTTTTATCTGTGAGTCTATCAGACAGCAGAGCTGTAGAGCACCATGGTTCAGGTGTGTCAATAGACAGGCTGGTTAGACTGGATCCTCAGACTAGCAGTCTAGACTCTACAGACGGGGGTATTAATGGTTAGACTGGATCCTCAGACTAGCAGTCTAGACTCTACAGACGGAGGTATTAATGGTTAGAATGGATCCTCAGACTAGCAGTCTAGACTTTACAGATGGAGGTATTAATGCTCACTGGTATGATGTGTACATTACCCACAATTATCTACCGCTCATTAGACAGACAGCTGAAGATAACTCTGGTTACTCTCCCCAGTGTTTCAGTCTAAAGATAACTCTGGTTACTCTCCCCAGTGTTTCAGTCTAAAGATAACTCTGATTAATCTCCCCTGTGTTTCAGTCTAAAGATAACTCTGATTAATCTCCCCTGTGTTTCAGTCTAAAGATAACTCTGGTTACTCTCCCCTGTGTTTCAGTCTAAAGATAACTCTGGTTACTCTCCCCAGTGTTTCAGTCTAAAGATAACTCTGGTTACTCTCCCCAGTGTTTCAGTCTAAAGACAACTCTGGTTACTCTCCCCTGTGTTTCAGTCTGAAGATAACTCTGGTTACTCTCCCAGTGTTTCAGTCTAAAGATAACTCTGGTTACTCTCCCCTGTGTTTCAGTCTAAAGATAACTCTGGTTACTCTCCCCAGTGTTTCAGTCTAAAGATAACTCTGGTTACTCTCCCCAGTGTTTCAGTCTAAAGATAACTCTGATTAATCTCCCCTGTGTTTCAGTCTAAAGATAACTCTGGTTACTCTCCCAGTGTTTCAGTCTAAAGATAACTCTGGTTACTCTCCCCTGTGTTTCAGTCTAAAGATAACTCTGGTTACTCTCCCAGTGTTTCAGTCTAAAGATAACTCTGGTTACTCTCCCCTGTGTTTCAGTCTAAAGATAACTCTGGTTACTCTCCCCTGTGTTTCAGTCTAAAGATAACTCTGGTTACTCTCCCCTATGTTTCAGTCTAAAGATAACTCTCTCCCTGATATACACTCTCTCTCTCTTCAAGGCCTGTCTCCTTTCTTTTTATCTGACATCACTGTTGCTGGCCTATATATACAGTGTTGTAACAATGTACAAATGGTTAAAGGACACAAGGGAAAATAAATAAGCATAAATATGGGTTGTATTTACAATGGTGTTTGTTCTTCGCTGGTTGCCCTTTTCTCGTGGCAACAGGTCACATATCTTGCTGCTGTGATGGCACACTGTGGAATTTCACCCAGTAGATATGGGAGTTTATCAAGATCGGGTTTGTTTTCTAATTCTTTGTGGATCTGTGTAATCTGAGGGAAATATGTGTCTCTAATATGGTCATACATTGGGCAGGAGGTTAGGAAGTGCAGCTCAGTTTCCACCTCATTTTGTAGGCATTGAGCACATAGCCTGTCTTCTCTTGAGAGCCAGGTCTGCCTACGGTGGCCTTTCTCAATAGCAAGGCTATGCTCACTGAGTCTGTACATAGTCAAAGCTTTCCTTAAGTTTGGGTCAGTCACAGTGGTCAGGTATTCTGCCGCTGTGTACTCTCTGTGAAGGGCCAAATAGCATTCTAGTTTGCTCTGTTTTTTTGTTAATTCGTTCCAATGTGTCAAGTAATTATCTTTTTGTTTTCTCATGATTTGGTTGGGTCTAATTGTGCTGCTGTCCTGGGGCTCTGTGGGGTGTGTTTGTTTTTGTGAACAGAGCCACAGGACCAGCTTGCTTAGGGGACTCTTCTCCAGGTTCATCTCTCTGTAGGTGATGGCTTTGTTATGGAAGGTCTGGGAAGTCTCTCTCTCTCTCTCTCTCTCTCTCTCTCTCTGTCTCTCTCTCTCTCTCTCTCTCTCTCTCTCTCTCTCTTACTCTCTCTCTATCTGTGTCTCTCTCTCTGTCTCTGTCTCTCTCTCTCTCTCTCTCTCTCTCTCTCTCTTTCTCTCTCTCTCTCTCTCTGCTGTGTCAGATTTCAACTCTACTTACCCTCCACACTTCCTCATTTCTCTGTCACTCTCTCACTAATATTTATCAGGTTCCCTGTGAGTCTCCAGTGTCTAGGATGTATCTCTAGGATGTCTGTCTCTGAATGTCTATGTCTGTGTCTTTGTCTGTGTGTGTGTCAGTGTCTTTGTCTATGTCGATGTGTGTGTGTCTGTGTGTGTGTCTGTGTGTCTGTCTGTGTGTCTGTCTGTGTGTGTGTGTCTGTGTGTGTGTCTGTGTGCCTGTCTGTGTGTGTGTGTGTCTGTGTGTGTGTCTGTGTGTGTGTCTGTGTGTGTGTCTCTGTGTGTGTGTCTGTGTGTCTGTGTGTGTGTCTGTCTGTGTGTGTGTCTGTGTGTCTGTCTGTGTGTGTGTCTGTCTGTGTGTGTGTCTGTGTGTGTGTCTGTGTGTCTGTCTGTGTGTGTGTTTGTGTGTGTGTCTGTGTGTCTGTCTGTGTGTCTGTGTGTGTGTCTGTGTGTCTGTCTGTGTGTCTGTCTGTGTGTGTGTGTCTGTGTGTGTGTCTGTGTGCCTGTCTGTGTGTGTGTCTGTGTGTGTGTCTGTGTGTCTGTGTGCGTGTCTCTGTGTATGTGTCTGTGTGTCTGTGTGTGTGTCTGTCTGTGTGTGTGTCTGTGTGTCTGTCTGTGTGTGTGTCTGTCTGTGTGTCTTTAATTAAAGGGCATGGTGTCAAAGTGCATGGTGTCTACCTGAATTAAAGGGCATGGTGTCTACCTGAATTAAAGGGCATGGTGTCAAAGTGCATGGTGTCTACCTGAATTAAAGGGCATGGTGTCAAAGTGCATGGTGTCTACCTGAATTAAAGGGCATGGTGTCAAAGTGCATGGTGTCTACCTGAATTAAAGAGCATGGTGTCAAAGTGCATGGTGTCTACCTGAATTAAAGGGCATGGTGTCAAAGTGCATGGTGTCTACCTGAATTAAAGGGAATGGTGTCAAAGTGCATGGTGTCTACCTGAATTAAAGGGCATGGTGTCAAAGTGCATGGTGTCTACCTGAATTAAAGGGCCATGTCAAAGTGCATGGTTTCTACCTGAATTAAAGGGCATGGTGTCAAAGTGCATGGTGTCTACCTGAATTAAAGGGCATGGTGTCAAAGTGCATGGTGTCTACCTGAATTAAAGGGCATGGTGTCAAAGTGCATGGTGTCTACCTGAATTAAAGGGCATGGTGTCAAAGTGCATGGTGTCTACCTGAATTAAAGGGAATGGTGTCAAAGTGCATGGTGTCTACCTGAATTAAAGGGCATGGTGTCAAAGTGCATGGTGTCTACCTGAATTAAAGGGCCATGTCAAAGTGCATGGTTTCTACCTGAATTAAAGGGCATGGTGTCAAAGTGCATGGTGTCTACCTGAATTAAAGGGCATGGTGTCAAAGTGCATGGTGTCTATCTGAATTAAAGGGCATGGTGTCAAAGTGCATGGTGTCTACCTGAATTAAAGGGCATGGTGTCAAAGTGCATGGTGTCTACCTGAATTAAAGGGCCATGTCAAAGTGCATGGTGTCTACCTGAATTAAAGGGCATGGTGTCTACCTGAATTAAAGGGCTTGGTGTCAAAGTGCATGGTGTCTACCTGAATTAAAGGGCATGGTGTCAAAGTGCATGGTGTCTACCTGAATTAAAGGGCATGGTGTCAAAGTGCATGGTGTCTACCTGAATTAAAGGGCATGGTGTCAAAGTGCATGGTGTCTACTCGAATTAAAGGGCATGGTGTCAAAGTGCATGGTGTCTACCTGAATTAAAGGGCCATGTCAAAGTGCATGGTGTCTACCTGAATTAAAGGGCCATGTCAAAGTGCATGGTGTCTACCTGAATTAAAGGGCATGGTGTCTTCCTGAATTAAAGGGCCATGGTGTCTACCTGAATTAAAGGGCATGGTGTCTACCTGAATTAAAGGGCCAAAAGCGGTGTCCTGATGTGGTTTATTGTTGTGGACTTAAAACATCCAAATGGTTTTTCTTTAAAACAGTTTTTTTTGAAAGATTTTGAAAGCGAAAACCTGAAAAAACAATAATCTGAAACCTGAAAAAACAAAACAGAGAAAAAGTAATTTGTCATAACAGAAAACAGATTTTATAGGGCCCTAACTATTTAGAAAACTAATATTTCACAAATGACTTTGTAATTTCAATGACATGTATTTACAAGGTTATATATTAACCTCTTTGATCTCTAGGGGCGCTATTTCATTTTTGGATAAAAAACGTTCCCGTTTTAAGCGCGATATTTTGTCACGAAAAGATGCTCGACTATGCATATTCTTGACAGTTTTTGAAAGAAAACACTCTGAAGTTTCAGAATCTGCAAAGATATTGTCTGTAAGTGCCCCAGAACTCATTCTACAGGCGAAACCAAGATGATGCATCAACCAGGAAATGAGCAGAATTTCTGAAGCTCTGTTTTCCATTGTCTCCTTATATGGCTGTGATTGCGCAAGGAATGAGCCTACACTTTCTGTCGTTCCCCCAAAGTGTTAGCAGCATTGTGACGTATTTGTAGGCATATCATTGGAAGATTGACCATAAGAGACTACATTTTCCAAGTGTCCGCCTGGTGTCCCTGCGTCGAAATTGGAGCGTAAAGCCTGGTGCAATTATTTTTCCATTTGAGAGCAAGGAGAAACCAGGCTTCCACGAAGGATATATCATTGAAGAGATATGTGGAAAAACACCTTGAGGATTGATTCTAAACCACGTTTGCCATGTTTCAGTCGATATTATGGAGTTAATTTGGAAAAAAGTTTGCGTTTTGAGGGCTGAATTTTCGTTTTTTTTTTTTTTTTTTTTTTTTTTTTTTTGGTAGCCAAATGTGATGTACAAAACGGAGCTATTTCTAATACACAAGGAATCTTTTTGGAAAAACGGAGCATCTGCTATCTAACTGAGAGTCTCCTCATTGAAAACATCAGAAGTTCTTCAAAGGTAAGTTATTTTATTTGAAGGCTTTACTTGTTTTTGTGATAGTTGCCTGCTAAATGCTAACGCTAATGCTAACGCTAATGCTAACGCTAAATGCTACGCTAGCTAGCTACTGTTACACAAATTATTGTTTTCCTATGGTTGAAAAGCATATTTTGAAAATCTGAGATGACAGTGTTGTTAACAAAAGGCTAAGCTTGAGAGCTAGCATATTTATTTCATTTCATTTGCGATTTTCATGAATAGTTAACGTTGCGTTATGGTAATGAGCTTAGGTCTATAAATAGAATCCCGGATCCGGGTTTGGTCGTCGCAACAGGTTAACGTGTTAGTTTTTATAATGAACTAGAGTCTTAGTTTTATAATGAACTAGAGTCTTTCCAGGGTTATATATTAACGTGTTAGTTTATATAATGAACTAGAGTCTTTCCAGGGTTATATATTAACGTGTTAGTTTTATATAATGGACTATAGTCTTAGTTTTATAATGAACTAGAGTCTTTCCAGGGTAATATATTAACGTCTTAGTTTTATATAATGAACTAGAGTCTTAGTTTTATAATGAACTAGAGTCTTTCCAGGGTTATATATTAACGTGTTAGTTTATATAATGGACTAGAGTCTTAGTTTTATAATGAACTAGAGTCTTTCCAGGGTTATATATTAACGTGTTAGTTTATATAATGAACTAGAGTCTTTCCAGGGTTATATATTAACGTCTTAGTTTTATATAATGAACTAGAGTCTTAGTTTTATAATGAACTAGAGTCTTTCCAGGGTTATATATTAACGTGTTAGTTTATATAATGGACTAGAGTCTTAGTTTTATAATGAACTAGAGTCTTTCCAGGGTTATATATTAACGTCTTAGTTTTATATAATGAACTAGAGTCTTTCCAGGGTTATATATTAACGTCTTAGTTTTATATAATGAACTAGAGTCTTAGTTTTATAATGAACTAGAGTCTTTCCAGGGTTATATATTAACGTGTTAGTTTATATAATGGACTAGAGTCTTAGTTTTATAATGAACTAGAGTCTTTCCAGGGTTATATATTAACGTCTTAGTTTTATATAATGAACTAGAGTCTTTCCAGGGTTATATATTAACGTCTTAGTTTTATATAATGAACTAGAGTCTTTCCAGGGTTATATATTAACGTCTTAGTTTTATATAATGAACTAGAGTCTTTCCAGGGTTATATATTAACGTGTTAGTTTTTATAATGAACTAGAGTCTTTCCAGGGTTATATATTAACGTCTTAGTTTTTATAATGAACTAGAGTCTTTCCAGGGTTATATATTAACGTGTTAGTTTATATAATGAACTAGAGTCTTTCCAGGGTTATATATTAACGTGTTAGTTTTATATAATGGACTAGAGTCTTAGTTTTATAATGAACTAGAGTCTTTCCAGGGTTATATATTAACGTCTTAGTTTTATATAATGAACTAGAGTCTTAGTTTTATAATGAACTAGAGTCTTTCCAGGGTTATATATTAACGTGTTAGTTTATATAATGGACTAGAGTCTTAGTTTTATAATGAACTAGAGTCTTTCCAGGGTTATATATTAACGTCTTAGTTTTATATAATGAACTAGAGTCTTTCCAGGGTTATATATTAACGTCTTAGTTTTATAATGAACTAGAGTCTTTCCAGGGTTATATATTAACGTCTTAGTTTTATATAATGAACTAGAGTCTTTCCAGGGTTATATATTAACGTCTTAGTTTTATAATGAACTAGAGTCTTTCCAGGGTTATATATTAACGTCTTAGTTTTATATAATGAACTAGAGTCTTTACAGGGTTATATATTAACGTCTTAGTTTTATATAATGAACTAGAGTCTTTACAGGGTTATATATTAACGTCTTCGTTTTTATAATGAACCAGAGTCTTAGTTTTTATAATGAACTAGAGTCTTAGTTTCTATAATGAACTAGAGTCTTTACAGGGTTATATATTAGTTGCTAGAGCACAACATGCCTTTCAGAAGTAGATAGAACTCATACAGGTACAACAGAGGCTGAATCTCAACTTATAATTACAAATATCAATTTGATAGTGCTCCTAAAATGTCATGTGGTGCTCCTAAAATGTCATGTGGTGCTCCTAAAATGTCATGTGGTGCTCCTAAAATGTCATGTGGTGCTCCTAACTGTTTCTAAGTTGGGAGCACCAGTGCTACTGATGTAAAATGTTAATTCAGAGCCCTGGATGTGAAGAGTATGTGTGTTCGCGTTCCATTCAGTCCATATCTATTCCAGTGTTTTAAAACAATGAGCTCAATTAAACATTTACCAGATGGATCATTTGACTGCATTGTTTAATTAATTAATACAAGCACTTCTTCCGCTAGGAGACATTCCGTTGTTGGAGCTAACCCAAAACAAACGGATAATTCCACTGAAGTTCATCCTACAGGAGACAATGGGATATCTGACTCGAACAGGACACCACTTGCAGAGAGAACAAATATTGCAGAATGTGAGTTGTAAATCCAAAGAGTGTGAGATGAGCCAATCTGATAAGATAATTGCAGGGTTTTCTCTCCTACCCTGCGGCAAACAGAGCACGCAATCTAAGGAGCGATCAGAGACATCACGAATCAGCAAAGTTCACCGTCATCTTCCTCTCTCTAAGACATCTTCATCACATCTCCATGTTGAGGAGAGCGTGTTTGGTGGCAGGCATATCACAGTTCACCGTCATCTTCCTCTCTCTAAGACATCTTCATCACATCTCCATGTTGAGGAGAGCGTGTTTGGTGGCAGCCATATCACATTTCACCGTCATCTTCCTCTCTCTAAGACATCTTCATCACATCTCCATGTTGAGGAGAGCGTGTTTGGTGGCAGGCATATCACAGTTCACCGTCATCTTCCTCTCTCTAAGACATCTTCATCACATCTCCATGTTGAGGAGAGCGTGTTTGGTGGCAGGCGTATCACAGTTCACCGTCATCTTCCTCTCTCTAAGACATCTTCATGTTGAGGAGAGCGTGTTTGGTGGCAGGCGTATCACAGTTCACTGTCATCTTCCTCTCTCTAAGACATCTTCATCACATCTCCATGTTGAGGAGAGCGTGTTTGGTGGCAGGCATATCACAGTTCACCGTCATCTTCCTCTCTCTAAGACATCTTCATCACATCTCCATGTTGAGGAGAGCGTGTTTGGTGGCAGGCGTATCACAGTTCACCGTCATCTTCCTCTCTCTAAGACATCTTCATCACATCTCCATGTTGAGGAGAGCGTGTTTGGTGGCAGGCATATCACAGTTCACCGTCATCTTCCTCTCTCTAAGACATCTTCATCACATCTCCATGTTGAGGAGAGCGTGTTTGGTGGCAGGCATATCACAGTTCACCGTCATCTTCCTCTCTCTAAGACATCTTCATCACATCTCCATGTTGAGGAGAGCGTGTTTGGTGGCAGGCGTATCACAGTTCACCGTCATCTTCCTCTCTCTAAGACATCTTCATCACATCTCCATGTTGAGGAGAGCGTGTTTGGTGGCAGGCGTATCACAGTTCACCGTCATCTTCCTCTCTCTAAGACATCTTCATCACATCTCCATGTTGAGGAGAGCGTGTTTGGTGGCAGGCGTATCACAGTTCACCGTCATCTTCCTCTCTCTAAGACATCTTCATCACATCTCCATGTTGAGGAGAGCGTGTTTGGTGGCAGGCATATCACAGTTCACCGTCATCTTCCTCTCTCTAAGACATCTTCATCACATCTCCATGTTGAGGAGAGCGTGTTTGGTGGCAGGCATATCACAGTTCACCGTCATCTTCCTCTCTCTAAGACATCTTCATCACATCTCCATGTTGAGGAGAGCGTGTTTGGTGGCAGGCATATCACAGTTCACCGTCATCTTCCTCTCTCTAAGACATCTTCATCACATCTCCATGTTCAGGAGAGCGTGTTTGGTGGCAGGCATATCACAGTTCACCGTCATCTTCCTCTCTCTAAGACATCTTCATCACATCTCCATGTTGAGGAGAGCGTGTTTGGTGGCAGGCGTATCACAGTTCACCGTCATCTTCCTCTCTCTAAGACATCTTCATCACATCTCCATGCTGAGGAGAGCGTGTTTGGTGGCAGGCGTATCACAGTTCACCGTCATCTTCCTCTCTCTAAGACATCTTCATCACATCTCCATGTTGAGGAGAGCGTGTTTGGTGGCAGGCGTATCACAGTTCACCGTCATCTTCCTCTCTCTAAGACATCTTCATCATTTTTTATTTGAGATGTTTGAGATATTTTATTTATCTTAGTAAACAATAATTAGAATCCTGAATATTAGAATGTTAGAATCCTGAATATTAGAATGTTAGAATCCTGAATATTAGAATGTTATCATGTTAGAATGTTAGAATCCTGAATATTAGAAAGTTAGAATGTTAGAATGTTAGAATCCTGAATATTAGAATGTTAGAATGTTAGAATAATTAGAATCCTGAATATTAGAATGTTAGAATCCTGAATATTAGAATGTTATAATCCTGAATATTAGAATGTTAGAATCCTGAATATTAGAATGTTAGAATCCTGAATATTAGAATGTTATCATGTTAGAATGTTAGAATCCTGAATATTAGAATGTTAGAATGTTAGAATGTTAGAATCCTGAATATTAGAATGTTAGAATCCTGAATATTAGAATGTTAGAATCCTGAATATTAGAATGTTAGAATCCTGAATATTAGAATGTTAGAATCCTGAATATTAGAATGTTATCATGTTAGAATGTTAGAATCCTGAATATTAGAATGTTAGAATGTTAGAATGTTAGAATCCTGAATATTAGAATGTTAGAATCCTGAATATTAGAATGTTATCATGTTAGAATGTTAGAATCCTGAATATTAGAATGTTAGAATCCTGAATATTAGAATGTTAGAATGTTAGAATGTTAGCATGTTAGAATGTTAGCATGTTAGAATGTTAGAATGTTAGAATCCTGAATATTAGAATGTTAGAATCCTGAATATTAGAATGTTAGAATCCTGAATATTAGAATGTTATCATGTTAGAATGTTAGAATCCTGAATATTAGAATGTTAGAATCCTGAATATTATAATGTTAGAATGTTAGAATGTTAGCATGTTAGAATGTTAGCATGTTAGAATGTTAGAATGTTAGCATGTTAGAATGTTAGCATGTTAGAATGTTATCATGTTAGAATGTTATCATGTTAGAATGTTATCATGTTAGAATGTTAGCATGTTAGAATATTAGAATGTTATCATGTTAGAATGTTAGCATGTTAGAATGTTAGCATGTTAGAATGTTAGAATGTTAGCATGTTAGAATGTTAGAATGTTAGCATGTTAGAATGTTAGCATGTTAGAATTTTAGAATGTTAGCATGTTAGAATGTTATCATGTTAGAATGTTAGAATGTTAGAATGCTATCATGTTAGAATGTTAGCATGTTAGAATATTAGAATGTTATCATGTTAGAATGTTAGCATGTTAGAATATTAGAATGTTATCATGTTAGAATGTTAGCATGTTAGCATGTTAGAATGTTAGAATGTTATCATGTTAGAATGTTATCATGTTAGAATGTTATCATGTTAGAATGTTAGCATGTTAGAATATTAGAATGTTATCATGTTAGAATGTTAGCATGTTAGAATATTAGAATGTTATCATGTTAGAATGTTAGCATGTTAGAATGTTATCATGTTAGTATGTTATCATGTTAGAATGTTAGAATGTTAGAATGTTATCATGTTAGACTGTTAGCATGTTAGAATGTTAGAATGTTAGCATGTTAGAATGTTAGAATGTTAGAATGTTAGCATGTTAGCATGTTAGAATGTTAGAATGTTAGAATGTTAGAATGTTAGCATGTTAGAATGTTTGAATGTTGGCATGTTAGAATATTAGAATGTT
Organism: Oncorhynchus clarkii lewisi; assembly: GCF_045791955.1. NCBI lineage: Eukaryota > Metazoa > Chordata > Actinopteri > Salmoniformes > Salmonidae > Oncorhynchus > Oncorhynchus clarkii. The sequence goes on from NC_092152.1 coordinate 86,075,804, forward strand.
ATCATGTTAGAATGTTAGCATGTTAGCATGTTAGAATGTTAGAATGTTAGAATGTTAGCATGTTAGAATGTTAGCATGTTAGAATGTTAGCATGTTAGAATGTTTGAATGTTGGCATGTTAGAATATTAGAATGTTATCATGTTAGAATGTTAGCATGTTAGCATGTTAGAATGTTAGAATGTTAGCATGTTAGAATGTTAGAATGTTAGAATGTTATCATGTTAGAATGTTAGAATGTTATCATGTTAGAATGTTAGCATGTTAGAATGTTAGCATGTTAGAATGTTAGCATGTTAGAATGTTAGCATGTTAGAATGTTAGAATGTTAGCATGTTAGAATGTTTGAATGTTGGCATGTTAGAATATTAGAATGTTATCATGTTAGAATGTTAGCATGTTAGCATGTTAGAATGTTAGAATGTTAGAATGTTAGCATGTTAGCATGTTAGCATGTTAGAATGTTAGAATGTTAGAATGTTAGAATGTTAGAATGTTAGCATGTTAGAATGTTTGAATGTTGGCATGTTAGAATATTAGAATGTTATCATGTTAGAATGTTAGCATGTTAGCATGTTAGAATGTTAGAATGTTAGAATGTTAGCATGTTAGAATGTTAGCATGTTAGCATGTTAGAATGTTAGCATGTTAGAATGTTTGAATGTTGGCATGTTAGAATATTAGAATGTTATCATGTTAGAATGTTAGCATGTTAGCATGTTAGAATGTTAGAATGTTAGCATGTTAGCATGTTAGAATGTTAGAATGTTAGAATGTTAGAATGTTATCATGTTAGAATGTTAGAATGTTATCATGTTAGAATGTTAGCATGTTAGAATGTTAGCATGTTAGAATGTTAGCATGTTAGAATGTTAGCATGTTAGAATGTTAGAATGTTAGCATGTTAGAATGTTTGAATGTTGGCATGTTAGAATATTAGAATGTTATCATGTTAGAATGTTAGCATGTTAGCATGTTAGAATGTTAGAATGTTAGAATGTTAGCATGTTAGAATGTTAGAATGTTAGAATGTTAGAATGTTATCATGTTAGAATGTTAGAATGTTTGAATGTTGGCATGTTAGAATATTAGAATGTTATCATGTTAGAATGTTAGCATGTTAGCATGTTAGAATGTTAGAATGTTAGAATGTTAGAATGTTAGCATGTTAGAATGTTAGAATGTTAGAATGTTATCATGTTATCATGTTAGAATGTTATCATGTTAGAATGTTAGCATGTTAGAATGTTAGCATGTTAGAATGTTAGCATGTTAGAATGTTAGCATGTTAGAATGTTAGAATGTTAGCATGTTAGAATGTTAGCATGTTAGAATGTTAGAATGTTAGAATGTTATCATGTTAGAATGTTATCATGTTAGAATGTTATCATGTTAGAATGTTAGCATGTTAGAATATTAGAATGTTATCATGTTAGATTGTTAGCATGTTAGAATATTAGAATGTTATCATGTTAGAATGTTAGCATGTTAGAATGTTAGAATGTTAGAATGTTAGCATGTTAGAATGTTATCATGTTATCATGTTAGAATGTTAGCATGTTAGAATGTTAGAATGTTAGAATGTTAGCATGTTAGAATGTTAGAATGTTAGCATGTTAGAATGTTAGCATGTTAGAATGTTAGCATGTTAGAATGTTAGAATGTTAGAATGTTAGAATGTTGGCATGTTAGAATGTTGGCATGTTGGCATGTTGGCATGTTGGCATGTTGGCATGTTGGCATGTTGGCATGTTAACATGTTAACATGTTAGAATGTTAGAATGTTAGAATGTTAGAATGTTGGCATGTTGGCATGTTGGCATGTTGGCATGTTGGCATGTTGGCATGTTGGCATGTTGGCATGTTGGCATGTTGGCATGTTGGCATGTTGGCATGTTGGCATGTTAACATGTTAACATGTTAACATGTTAACATGTTTGAATGTTTGAATGTTTGAATGTTTGAATGTTTGAATGTTTGAATGTTAGAATGTTAGAATGTTTTCATGTTAGAATGTTAGCATGTTAGAATGTTAGCTCATTTTTTGCCAGCCCCGACTAGAGCTTTCCCCTTTCAGGAATAGTTTTTTTTTAACCCCTATCAAGCCACAAGGTGACAGCTAATGTTTTAAAACTTTTAGGCGTATTTTGTATTACTGGTTAATATAAGATAATAATATGAGATTGGCTAGCTAGCTCGTTCCAGTTAGTTTTCTCAACATGAAGGAACGAGGGAGAGTAGCTACCTTGTGAACGGTTATGTGAAATTAAAAATATTTTCTTTCAATATCGACACAACTTTGATTCATGACCTACGCATTGACAGTTTGGATCACACAGACCAACAACACCACCACGTTGGGCCTAGACTGCGAGGGACCTGCGCCGCTGACGACCCAATCTGCACCCATCGTACACAACAAACAGGACTGGCATATGGTGCCAGCCTCACTGTCGACTAGACAGAATCCATCAGCCTCACTGTCAACTAGATAGAATACATCAGCCTCACTGTCAACTAGACAGAATCCATCAGCCTCACTGTCAACTAGACAGAATCCATCAGCCTCACTGTCAACTAGACAGAATACATCAGCCTCACTGTCAACTAGACAGAATCCATCAGACCCATTGTCAACTAGACAGAATCCATCAGCCTCACTGTAGACTAGAGAGAATACATCAGCCTCACTTTCAACTAGACAGAACCCATCAGCCTCACTGTCAACTAGACAGAATCCATCAGCCTCACTGTAGACTAGAGAGAATACATCAGCCTCACTTTCAACTAGACAGAACCCATCAGCCTCACTGTCAACTAGACAGAATCCATCAGCCTCACTGTCAACTAGACAGAATCCATCAGCCTCACTGTCAACTAGACAGAATACATCAGCCTCACTGTCAACTAGACAGAATACATCAGCCTCACTGTCAACTAGACAGAATACATCAGCCTCACTGTCAACTAGACAGAATACATCAGCCTCACTGTAGACTAGACAGAATACATCATCCTCACTGTCAACTAGACAGAATCCATCAGCCTCACTGTAGACTAGACAGAATACATCAGCCTCACTGTAGACTAGACAGAATACATCAGCCTCACTGTCAACTAGACAGAATACATCAGCGTCACTGTAGACTAGACAGAATACATCAGCCTCACTGTCAACTAGACAGAATCCATCAGCCTCACTGTAGACTAGAGAGAATACATCAGCCTCACTGTAGACTAGACAGAATACATCAGCCTCACTGTAGACTAGACAGAATCCATCAGCCTCACTGTCAACTAGACAGAATACATCATCCTCACTGTCAACTAGACAGAATACATCAGCCTCACTGTCAACTAGACAGAACCCATCAGCCTCATTGTCAACTAGACAGAATCCATCAGCCTCACTGTCAACTAGATAGAATCCATCAGCCTCACTTTCAACTAGACAGAATGCATCAGCCTCACTGT
>NC_092152.1:86084275-86104275 GCF_045791955.1 Oncorhynchus clarkii lewisi
GTTTTAGAGGACTACTAAACTACTTTTATTAACTGCTTTTATTAACACATACCTTGTTTACCACTCACGAGGCAGGCAAAGTCTGATAACACAGCCACAAAGTCAGGTTCCCCAAACTAGAGAGGAGGTTTTTTCCTTTAGATACTACAGCCACAAAGTCAGTTTCCCCAAACCAGAGAGGTTTTCCTTTAGATAACACAGCCACAGAGTCAAGTTCCCCAGACCAGAGAGGAGCATTGGAGAAGAAAGAAACCAAGAGCAGAGTTCAGACAACGAGGGTCATGACTAGAGCTATTGTCATTTTAACGCATTTTAGCTCATCTTACAAAAGCTGTATCCCATCTAATCAAAATCAACAGAGTGTGCAATAACTTTTTTTTTTTTTCACCTTTATTTAACCAGGAAGGAGAGTTGAGCACACCTTTATTTAACCAGGTGAGCTAGTTGAGAACAAGTTCTCATTTACAACTGCGACCTGACCAAGATAAAGCAAAGCAGTTCGACACATACAACAACACAGAGTTACACATGGAGTAAAACAAACATACAGTCAATAATAAAGTAGAAAAATAAGTCTGTATACGATGTGAGCAAATGAGGTGAGAGAAGGGAGGTAAAGGCAAAAAAAGGCCATGGTGGCAAAGTAAATACAATATAGCAATTAAAACACTGGAATGGTAGATTTGCAGTGGAAGAATGTGCAAAATAGAGATAGAAATAATGGGGTGCAGAGGAGCAAAATAAGTAAATAAATACAGTAGGGAAAGAGGTAGTTGTTTGGGCTTGTTTGAGAGGCATGGTCGATGAGGATCTCTGTAGGCTGTAGCTAGGAGACCACTGTGACTGACAAGTGAATCCACCTGTCACAGCGAGCGTGGAACCAGGGTTGTGTGAAATTGGGGGAGGTTGTATATCAACAAAAAGAAACGTCTCCTTTCCAAAGCGGTTTTCTCATGAATATGTAAATGAATATGTAAATGAATATGTAAATGAATATGTAAATGAATATGTAAATGAATATGTAAAGGTAAATGGGTTGGGTCAATCTACGATGAAAGGGATTTGGTCACACCAGATTAACACTTAACACATCACATCAGAAAGAGAGACAGAGAGACACAGATAGAGACAGAGAGACACAGATAGAGACACAGAGAGACGCAGAGAGACACAGAGAGACGCAGAGAGACAGAGAGACAAAGATAGACAGAGAGACACAGAGAGACACAGAGAGACAGAGAGACAGAGAGAGACAGAGAGACACAGAGAGACACAGAGAGACAGAGAGACACAGAGACAGAGAGACACTGAGAGACACAGAGAGACAGAGAGACAGAGAGAGACAGAGAGACAGAGAGACACAGAGAGACACAGAGAGACAGAGACAGAGAGACACAGAGAGACACAGATAGACAGAGAGACACAGAGACAGAGAGACACTGAGAGACACAGAGAGACAGAGAGAGACAGAGAGACACAGATAGACAGAGAGACACAGAGACACAGATAGACAGAGAGACACAGAGACAGAGAGACACAGAGAGACACAGATAGACAGAGAGACACAGATAGAGACACAGAGAGACACAGAGAGACACAGAGAGACACAGAGAGACACAGAGAGACAGAGAGAGACAGAGAGACACAGATAGACAGAGAGACACAGAGACACAGATAGACAGAGAGACACAGAGACAGAGAGACACAGAGAGACACAGATAGACAGAGAGACACAGAGAGACATAGATAGAGACACAAAGAGACTCAGAGAGACACAGAGAGACACAGAGAGACAGAGAGACACAGAAAGACAGAGAGACAAGAAGAGACACAGAGAGACAGTGAGAGACACACATGGCTGGGGAGGCACAGTAGTGCAGAGAAACAGACAGCGATGTGTAACTGATACCAGGTGAACCAGCCAACCAGCCATTCAGCCAACCAGCCAACCAGCCAACCAGCCAGTCAGCCAACCAGCCAACCAGCCAGTCAGCCAACCAGCCAGTCATCCTGTCATCCAACCAGCCAGCCAGCCAGGCAGCCAGCCAGCCAGCCAGTCATCCAGTCATCCAGTCAGCCATCCAACCAGCCAACCAGCCAGTCAGCCAGCAAGCCTGTCTCCCAGCCAGCCAGCCAGCCAGCCAGCCAGTCATCCAGTTAGCCAGCCAACCAACCAGCAAGCCAGTCTCCCAGCCAGCCAGCCAGCCAGCCATCCAGTCAGCCAGTCATCCAGTCATCCAGTCAGCCAGCCAGCCAGCCAACCAGTCAGCCAGCCAGCCATCCAGTCATCAGTCAGCCAGTCATCCAGTCATCCAGTCATCCAGTCAGCCAGCCAGCCAGTCATCCAGCCAGCCAGCCAGCCAGCCAGCCAGCCAGCCAGCCAGCCAGCCAGTCATCCAGTCTTCCAGTCATCCAGTCAGCCAGCCAGCCAGTCATCCAGCCAGCCAGTCATCCAGTCAGCCAGCCAGTCATCCAGTCAGCCAGCCAGCCAGTCATCCAGCCAGCCAGCCAGCCAGTCATCCAGTCATCCAGTCATCCAGTCAGCCAGCCAGCCAACCAGCCAGTCATCCAGTCATCCAGTCAGCCAGCCAACCAGCCAGTTCTGAGATACTGCACAAGGCCAGGTGTATAGTAGGTGTGTTTGAGTGTTTACCCATTCATGCGTGTGTGTCCCGCTATGCTGTGACTGAAGTCATTGTGTGTGTTCAGGTAAAGGTGACTGAAGTCCTTGTGTGTGTTCAGGTAACGGTGAATAGCTTCCCATTCATCTCCAAGATGTTTCACTCCTCTAGATGCTTTACGACCGTACTGCCTACAATAGAAACATGACTTAAGTGAAAGGTTTGAGCCGCCAGCATGCTCAGGGAACAAGCCCTCTCTTTGTTCGGCATAATGAAGCTCTGTTAAGAATACCATTTAATACGTCCTGTACATTACACTGACCCTTCAACCAGACAGGACTGGGCAGAGGTGCTGTCTAAAATGGCACCCTATAGGCCCTGGTCAAAAGTAGTGCACTATATAGGGAATAGGGTTCTATAGGGCTCTAGTCTAAAGTAGTGCACAATATAGGGAATAGGGTGCCATAGGGCTCTGGTCTAAAGTAGTGCACTATATAGGGAACAGGGCTCTGGTCTATAGTAGTACACTATATAGGGAATAGGGCTCTGGTCTATAGTAGTACCACTATATAGGGAACAGGGCTCTGGTCTATAGTAGTACCACTATATAGGGAATAGGGCTCTGGTCTATAGTAGTACCAATATATAGGGAACAGGGCTCTGGTCTAAAGTAGTGCACTATATAGGGAACAGGGCTCTGGTCTAAAGTAGTACCACTATATAGGGAACAGGGCTCTGGTCTAAAGTAGTGCACTATATAGAGAACAGGGCTCTGGTCTAAAGTAGTGCACTATATAGGGAACAGGGCTCTGGTCTAAAGTAGTACCACTATATAGGGAACAGGGCTCTGGTCTGAAGTAGTGCACTATATAGGGAATAGGGTGCCATAGGGCTCTGGTCTAAAGTAGTGCACTATATAGGGAACAGGGCTCTGGTCTATAGTAGTACCACTATATAGGGAATAGGGCTCTGGTCTATAGTAGTACCACTATATAGGGAATAGGGCTCTGGTCTAAAGTAGTGCCACTATATAGGGAATAGGGCTCTGGTCTATAGTAGTACCACTATATAGGGAATAGAGCTCTGGTCTAAAGTAGTGCCACTATATAGGGAATAGGGTTCTGGTCTATAGTAGTACCACTATATAGGGAATAGGGCTCTGGTCTATAGTAGTACCACTATATAGGGAATAGGGCTCTGGTCTATAGTAGTACCACTATATAGGGAATAGGGCTCTGGTCTATAGTAGTACCACTATATAGGGAATAGGGCTCTGGTCTATAGTAGTACCACTATATAGGGAATAGGGCTCTGGTCTATAGTAGTACCACTATATAGGGAATAGGGCTCTGGTCTATAGTAGTACCACTATATAGGGAATAGGGCTCTGGTCTATAGTAGTACCACTATATAGGGAATAGGGCTCTGGTCTATAGTAGTACCACTATATAGGGAATAGAGCTCTGGTCTGTAGTAGTACCACTATATAGGGAATAGGGCTCTGGTCTATAGTAGTACACTATATAGGGAACAGGGTACCATTTGGTATACAGCCTTTGTATTCTGACAGGTCCAGCAGCACCCTGCGGTCGATGAAGATTAAACAACTCATCATTTATTTAACTGTGTTAGATGATCTGGTCAACCAGACAGACTGGTCGTGTTAAATTCAGAGTGGTGGATCAATCAGACAGATTGGCAGTGTTAAATTCAGAGTGGTGGATCAATCAGACAGATTGGCAGTGTTAAATTCAGAGTGGTGGATCAATCAGACAGATTGGCAGTGTTATATTCAGAGTGGTGGATCAATCAGACAGATTGGCAGTGTTAAATTCAGAGTGGTGGATCAATCAGACAGATTGGCAGTGTTAAATTCAGAGTGGTGGATCAATCAGACAGATTGGCAGTGTTATATTCAGTGGTGGATCAATCAGACAGATTGGCAGTGTTAAATTCAGAGTGGTGGATCAATCAGACAGACAGTCAGACAGTGTTATATTCAGAGTGGTGGATCAATCAGACAGACAGACAGACAGACAGACAGACAGACAGACAGACAGACAGACAGACAGACAGACAGACAGACAGACAGTGTTATATTCAGGGTGGTGGATCAATCAGACAGGCAGTGTTATATTCAGAGTGGTGGATCAATCAGACAGACAGACAGTGTTATATTCAGAGTGGTGGATCAATCAGACAGACAGACAGACAGACAGACAGACAGACAGACAGACAGACAGACAGACAGACAGACAGTGTTATATTCAGAGTGGTGGATCAATCAGACAGACAGTGTTATATTCAGAGTGGTGGATCAATCAGACAGGCAGTGTTATATTCAGAGTGATTGATCAATCAGACAGACAGTGTTATATTCAGGGTGGTGGATCAATCAGACAGGCAGTGTTATATTCAGAGTGGTGGATCAATCAGACAGACAGACAGTGTTATATTCAGAGTGATTGATCAATCAGACAGACAGTGTTATATTCAGAGTGATTGATCAATCAGACAGACAGTGTTATAATCAAATAATCGTCCCAATGACTCACTGGGACGAATTCTGAGACACGATGAGTTTTCCTTGACAACCGCCTTGACCTGACTACAAGGGAAACACTCCCAATACTCTATGGGTCAGCACTGAACTATGGGTCAGGGGTTAGAGTCTGTGGCACTATGGGTCAGGGGTCAGAGTCTGTGGCACTATGGGTCAGGGGTCAGAGTCTGTGGCACTATGGGTCAGGGGTCAGAGTCTGTGGCACTATGGGTCAGGGGTCAGAGTCTGTGGCACTATGGGTCAGGGGTCAGAGTCTGTGGCACTATGGGTCAGGGGTCAGAGTCTGTGGCACTATGGGTCAGGGGTCAGAGTCTGTGGCACTATGGGTCAGGGGTTAGAGTCTGTGGCACTATGGGTCAGGGGTTAGAGTCTGTGGCACTATGGGTCAGGGGTCAGAGTCTGTGGCACTATGGGTCAGGGGTCAGAGTCTGTGGCACTATGGGTCAGGGGTCAGAGTCTGTGGCACTGTGGGTCAGGGGTCAGAGTCTGTGGCACTATGGGTCAGGGGGTCAGAGTCTGTGGCACTATGGGTCAGGGGTCAGAGTCTGTGGCACTATGGGTCAGGGGTCAGAGTCTGTGGCACTATGGGTCAGGGGTCAGAGTCTGTGGCACTATGGGTCAGGGGGTCAGAGTCTGTGGCACTATGGGTCAGGGGGTCAGAGTCTGTGGCACTATGGGTCAGGGGTCAGAGTCTGTGGCACTATGGGTCAGGGGTCAGAGTCTGTGGCACTATGGGTCAGGGGTCAGAGTCTGTGGCACTATGGGTCAGGAGGTCAGAGACTGTGGCACAAACCCTCCTGTTTACTGTCTCTATACTTTATATACCAAACCCTCCTGTTTACTGTCTCTATACTTTATATACCAAACCCTCCTGTTTACTGTCTCTATACTTTATAATGATTTATATACCAAACCCTCCTGTTTACTGTCTCTATACTTTATAATGATTTATATACCAAACCCTCCTGTTTACTGTCTCTATACTTTATATACCAAACCCTCCTGTTTACTGTCTCTATACTTTATATACCAAACCCTCCTGTTTACTGTCTCTATACTTTATATACCAAACCCTCCTGTTTACTGTCTCTATACTTTATAATGATTTATATACCAAACCCTCCTGTTTACTGTCTCTATACTTTATAATGATTTATATACCAAACCCTCCTGTTTACTGTCTCTATACTTTATATACCAAACCCTCCTGTTTACTGTCTCCATACTTTATATACCAAACCCTCCTGTTTACTGTCTCTATACTTTATATACCAAACCCTCCTGTTTACTGTCTCCATGCTTTATATACCAAACCCTCCTGTTTACTGTCTCTATACTTTATAATGATTTATATACCAAACCCTCCTGTTTACTGTCTCTATACTTTATAATGATTTATATACCAAACCCTCCTGTTTACTGTCTCTATACTTTATAATGATTTATATACCAAACCCTCCTGTTTACTGTCTCTATACTTTATATACCAAACCCTCCTGTTTACTGTCTCCATACTTTATATACCAAACCCTCCTGTTTACTGTCTCTATACTTTATATACCAAACCCTCCTGTTTACTGTCTCTATACTTTATATACCAAACCCTCCTGTTTACTGTCTCTATACTTTATAATGATTTATATACCAAACCCTCCTGTTTACTGTCTCTATACTTTATATACCAAACCCTCCTGTTTACTGTCTCCGTACTTTATATACCAAACCCTCCTGTTTACTGTCTCCATACTTTATAATGATTTATATACCAAACACTCCTGTTTACTGTCTCCATACTTTATATACCAAACCCTCCTGTTTACTGTCTCTATACTTTATAATGATTTATATACCAAACCCTCCTGTTTACTGTCTCTATACTTTATAATGATTTATATACCAAACCCTCCTGTTTACTGTCTCTATACTTTATATACCAAACCCTCCTGTTTACTGTCTCCATACTTTATATACCAAACCCTCCTGTTTACTGTCTCCATACTTTATAATGATTTATATACCAAACCCTCCTGTTTACTGTCTCTATACTTTATAATGATTTATATACCAAACCCTCCTGTTTACTGTCTCTATACTTTATAATGATTTATATACCAAACCCTCCTGGTTACTGTCTCTATACTTTATATACCAAACCCTCCTGTTTACTGTCTCTATACTTTATATACCAAACCCTCCTGTTTACTGTCTCCATACTTTATAATGATTTATATACCAAACCCTCCTGTTTACTGTCTCTATACTTTATAATGATTTATATACCAAACCCTCCTGTTTACTGTCTCTATACTTTATACACCAAACCCTCCTGTTTACTGTCTCCGTACTTTATATACCAAACCCTCCTGTATACTGTCTCCATACTTTATATACCAAACCCTCCTGTTTACTGTCTCTATACTTTATAATGCTTTATATACCAAACCCTCCTGTTTTCTGTCTCTATACTTTATAATGATTTATATACCAAACCCTCCTGTTTACTGTCTCTATACTTTATATACCAAACCCTCCTGTTTACTGTCTCCATACTTTATATACCAAACCCTCCTGTTTACTGTCTCCATACTTTATAATGATTTATATACCAAACCCTCCTGTTTACTGTCTCTATACTTTATAATGATTTATATACCAAACCCTCCTGTTTACTGTCTCTATACTTTATAATGATTTATATACCAAACCCTCCTGGTTACTGTCTCTATACTTTATATACCAAACCCTCCTGTTTACTGTCTCTATACTTTATATACCAAACCCTCCTGTTTACTGTCTCCATACTTTATAATGATTTATATACCAAACCCTCCTGTTTACTGTCTCTATACTTTATAATGATTTATATACCAAACCCTCCTGTTTACTGTCTCTATACTTTATACACCAAACCCTCCTGTTTACTGTCTCCGTACTTTATATACCAAACCCTCCTGTTTACTGTCTCCATACTTTATATACCAAACCCTCCTGTTTACTGTCTCTATACTTTATAATGCTTTATATACCAAACCCTCCTGTTTTCTGTCTCTATACTTTATAATGATTTATATACCAAACCCTCCTGTTTACTGTCTCTATACTTTATATACCAAACCCTCCTGTTTACTGTCTCCATACTTTATAATGATTTATATACCAAACCCTCCTGTTTACTGTCTCTATACTTTATATACCAAACCCTCCTGTTTACTGTCTCCATACTTTATAATGATTTATATACCAAACCCTCCTGTTTACTGTCTCTATACTTTACATACCAAACCCTCCTGTTTACTGTCTCCATGCTTTATATACCAAACCCTCCTGTTAACTGTCTCCATACTTTATATACCAAACCCTCCTGTTTACTGTCTCTATACTTTATAATGATTTATATACCAAACCCTCCTGTTTACTGTCTCCATACTTTATAATGATTTATATACCAAACCCTCCTGTTTACTGTCTCCATACTTTATATACCAAACCCTCCTGTTTACTGTCTCTATACTTTATAATGATTTATATACCAAACCCTCCTGTTTACTGTCTCCATACTTTATAATGATTTATATACCAAACCCTCCTGTTTACTGTCTCTATACTTTATATACCAAACCCTCCTGTTTACTGTCTCTATACTTTATATACCAAACCCTCCTGTTTACTGTATCTATACTTTATAATGATTTATATACCAAACCCTCCTGTTTACTGTCTCTATACTTTATAATGATTTATATACCAAACCCTCCTGTTTACTGTCTCCATACTTTATAATGATTTATATACCAAACCCTCCTGTTTACTGTCTCCATACTTTATATACCAAACCCTCCTGTTTACTGTCTCTATACTTTATAATGATTTATATACCAAACCCTCCTGTTTACTGTCTCCATACTTTATAATGATTTATATACCAAACCCTCCTGTTTACTGTCTCTATACTTTATATACCAAACCCTCCTGTTTACTGTCTCTATACTTTATATACCAAACCCTCCTGTTTACTGTCTCTATACTTTATAATGATTTATATACCAAACCCTCCTGTTTACTGTCTCTATACTTTATAATGATTTATATACCAAACCCTCCTGTTTACTGTCTCTATACTTTATAATGATTTATATACCAAACCCTCCTGTTTACTGTCTCTATACTTTATATACCAAACCCTCCTGTTTACTGTCTCTATACTTTATAATGATTTATATACCAAACCCTCCTGTTTACTGTCTCTATACTTTATAATGATTTATATACCAAACCCTCCTGTTTACTGTCTCTATACTTTATAATGATTTATTTACCAAACCCTCCTGTTTACTGTCTCTATACTTTATAATGATTTATTTACCAAACCCTCCTGTTTACTGTCTCTATACTTTATAATGATTTATATACCAAACCCTCCTGTTTACTGTCTCTATACTTTATATACCAAACCCTCCTGTTTACTGTCTCCATACTTTATAATGATTTATATACCAAACCCTCCTGTTTACTGTCTCTATACTTTATAATGATTTATATACCAAACCCTCCTGTTTACTGTCCCCATACTTTATATACCAAACCCTCCTGTTTACTGTCTCCATACTTTATAATGATTTATATACCAAACCCTCCTGTTTACTGTCTCTATACTTTATATACCAAACCCTCCTGTTTACTGTCTCCATACTTTATATACCAAACCCTCCTGTTTACTGTCTCCATACTTTATATACCAAACCCTCCTGTTTACTGTCTCCATACTTTATATACCAAACCCTCCTGTTTACTGTCTCCATACTTTATATACCAAACCCTCCTGTTTACTGTCTCCACACTTTATATACCAAACCCTCCTGTTTACTGTCTCTATACTTTATAATGATTTATATACCAAACCCTCCTGTTTACTGTCTCTATACTTTATATACCAAACCCTCCTGTTTACTGTCTCCATACTTTATATACCAAACCCTCCTGTTTACTGTCTCCACACTTTATATACCAAACCCTCCTGTTTACTGTCTCTATACTTTATAATGATTTATATACCAAACCCTCCTGTTTACTGTCTCTATACTTTATAATGATTTATATACCAAACCCTCCTGTTTACTGTCTCCATACTTTATATACCAAACCCTCCTGTTTACTGTCTCCGTACTTTATAATGATTTATATACCAAACCCTCCTGTTTACTGTCTCTATACTTTATATACCAAACCCTCCTGTTTACAGTCTCTATACTTTATAATGATTTATATACCAAACCCTCCTGTTTACTGTCTCTATACTTTATAATGATTTATATACCAAACCCTCCTGTTTACTGTCTCTATACTTTATAATGATTTATATACCAAACCCACCTGTTTACTGTCTCTATACTTTATATACCAAACCCTCCTGTTTACTGTCTCTATACTTTATAATGATTTATATACCAAACCCTCCTGTTTACTGTCTCTATACTTTATAATGATGTATATACCAAACCCTCCTGTTTACTGTCTCTATACTTTATAATGATTTATTTACCAAACCCTCCTGTTTACTGTCTCTATACTTTATAATGATTTATTTACCAAACCCTCCTGTTTACTGTCTCTATACTTTATAATGATTTATATACCAAACCCTCCTGTTTACTGTCTCTATACTTTATATACCAAACCCTCCTGTTTACTGTCTCCATACTTTATAATGATTTATATACCAAACCCTCCTGTTTACTGTCTCTATACTTTATAATGATTTATATACCAAACCCTCCAGTTTACTGTCTCCATACTTTATATACCAAACCCTCCTGTTTACTGTCTCCATACTTTATAATGATTTATATACCAAACCCTCCTGTTTACTGTCTCTATACTTTATATACCAAACCCTCCTGTTTACTGTCTCTATACTTTATATACCAAACCCTCCTGTTTACTGTCTCTATACTTTATATACCAAACCCTCCTGTTTACTGTCTCTATACTTTATATACCAAACCCTCCTGTTTACTGTCCCCATACTTTATATACCAAACCCTCCTGTTTACTGTCTCCATACTTTATAATGATTTATATACCAAACCCTCCTGTTTACAGTCTCTATACTTTATATACCAAACCCTCCTGTTTACTGTCTCCATACTTTATATACCAAACCCTCCTGTTTACTGTCTCCATACTTTATATACCAAACCCTCCTGTTTACTGTCTCCATACTTTATATACCAAACCCTCCTGTTTACTGTCTCCATACTTTATATACCAAACCCTCCTGTTTACTGTCTCCATACTTTATATACCAAACCCTCCTGTTTACTGTCTCTATACTTTATAATGATTTATATACCAAACCCTCCTGTTTACTGTCTCTATACTTTATATACCAAACCCTCCTGTTTACAGTCTCTATACTTTATAATGATTTATATACCAAACCCTCCTGTTTACTGTCTCTATACTTTATAATGATTTATATACCAAACCCTCCTGTTTACTGTCTCTATACTTTATATACCAAACCCTCCTGTTTACTGTCTCCGTACTTTATAATGATTTATATACCAAACCCTCCTGTTTACTGTCTCTATACTTTATATACCAAACCCTCCTGTTTACAGTCTCTATACTTTATAATGATTTATATACCAAACCCTCCTGTTTACTGTCTCTATACTTTATAATGATTTATATACCAAACCCTCCTGTTTACTGTCTCTATACTTTATAATGATTTATATACCAAACCCTCCTGTTTACTGTCTCTATACTTTATATACCAAACCCTCCTGTTTACTGTCTCTATACTTTATAATGATTTATATACCAAACCCTCCTGTTTACTGTCTCTATACTTTATAATGATGTATATACCAAACCCTCCTGTTTACTGTCTCTATACTTTATAATGATTTATTTACCAAACCCTCCTGTTTACTGTCTCTATACTTTATAATGATTTATTTACCAAACCCTCCTGTTTACTGTCTCTATACTTTATAATGATTTATATACCAAACCCTCCTGTTTACTGTCTCTATACTTTATATACCAAACCCTCCTGTTTACTGTCTCCATACTTTATAATGATTTATATACCAAACCCTCCTGTTTACTGTCTCTATACTTTATAATGATTTATATACCAAACCCTCCAGTTTACTGTCTCCATACTTTATATACCAAACCCTCCTGTTTACTGTCTCCATACTTTATAATGATTTATATACCATACCCTCCTGTTTACTGTCTCTATACTTTATATACCAAACCCTCCTGTTTACTGTCTCTATACTTTATATACCAAACCCTCCTGTTTACTGTCTCTATACTTTATATACCAAACCCTCCTGTTTACTGTCTCTATACTTTATATACCAAACCCTCCTGTTTACTGTCCCCATACTTTATATACCAAACCCTCCTGTTTACTGTCTCCATACTTTATAATGATTTATATACCAAACCCTCCTGTTTACAGTCTCTATACTTTATATACCAAACCCTCCTGTTTACTGTCTCCATACTTTATATACCAAACCCTCCTGTTTACTGTCTCCATACTTTATATACCAAACCCTCCTGTTTACTGTCTCCATACTTTATATACCAAACCCTCCTGTTTACTGTCTCCATACTTTATATGCCAAACCCTCCTGTTTACTGTCTCCATACTTTATATACCAAACCCTCCTGTTTACTGTCTCTATACTTTATAATGATTTATATACCAAACCCTCCTGTTTACTGTCTCTATACTTTATAATGATTTATATACCAAACCCTCCTGTTTACTGTCTCCATACTTTATATACCAAACCCTCCTGTTTACTGTCTCTATACTTTATAATGATTTATATACCAAACCCTCCTGTTTACTGTCTCTATACTTTATAATGATTTATATACCAAACCCTCCTGTTTACTGTCTCTATACTTTATATACCAAACCCTCCTGTTTACTGTCTCTATACTTTATATACCAAACCCTCCTGTTTACTGTCTCTATACTTTATAATGATTTATATACCAAACCCTCCTGTTTACTGTCTCTATACTTTATAATGATTTATATACCAAACCCTCCTGTTTACTGTCTCTATACTTTATAATGATTTATATACCAAACCCTCCTGTTTACTGTCTCTATACTTTATAATGATTTATATACCAAACCCTCCTGTTTACTGTCTCTATACTTTATAATGATTTATATACCAAACCCTCCTGTTTACTGTCTCTATACTTTATAATGATTTATATACCAAACCCTCCTGTTTACTGTCTCTATACTTTATATACCAAACCCTCCTGTTTAGTGTCTCCATACTTTATGTACCAAACCCTCCTGTTTACTGTCTCTATACTTTATAATGATTTATATACCAAACCCTCCTGTTTACTGTCTCTATACTTTATAATGATTTCTATACCAAACCCTCCTGTTTACTGTCTCCATACTTTATATACCAAACCCTCCTGTTTACTGTCTCCGTACTTTATCATGATTTATATACCAAACCCTCCTGTTTACTGTCTCTATACTTTATATACCAAACCCTCCTGTTTACTGTCTCTATACTTTATAATGATTTATATA
Organism: Oncorhynchus clarkii lewisi; assembly: GCF_045791955.1. Classification (NCBI taxonomy): domain Eukaryota; kingdom Metazoa; phylum Chordata; class Actinopteri; order Salmoniformes; family Salmonidae; genus Oncorhynchus; species Oncorhynchus clarkii. The sequence continues at coordinate 86,098,059 of NC_092152.1, forward strand.
CCAAACCCTCCTGTTTACTGTCTCCATACTTTATAATGATTTATATACCAAACCCTCCTGTTTACTGTCTCCATACTTTATATACCAAACCCTCCTGTTTACTGTCTCTATACTTTATATACCAAACCCTCCTGTTTACTGTCTCCATACTTTATATACCAAACCCTCCTGTTTACTGTCTCTATACTTTATATACCAAACCCTCCTGTTTACTGTCTCTATACTTTATATACCAAACCCTCCTGTTTACTGTCTCTATACTTTATAATGATTTATATACCAAACCCTCCTGTTTACTGTCTCTATACTTTATAATGATTTATATACCAAACCCTCCTGTTTACTGTCTCTATACTTTATAATGATTTATATACCAAACCCTCCTGTTTACTGTCTCTATACTTTATAATGATTTATATACCAAACCCTCCTGTTTACTGTCTCTATACTTTATATACCAAACCCTCCTGTTTACTGTCTCCATACTTTATATACCAAACCCTCCTGTTTACTGTCTCTATACTTTATATACCAAACCCTCCTGTTTACTGTCTCTATACTTTATATACCAAACCCTCCTGTTTACTGTCTCTATACTTTATAATGATTTATATACCAAACCCTCCTGTTTACTGTCTCTATACTTTATAATGATTTATATACCAAACCCTCCTGTTTACTGTCTCTATACTTTATAATGATTTATATACCAAACCCTCCTGTTTACTGTCTCCATACTTTATATACCAAACCCTCCTGTTTACTGTCTCTATACTTTATAATGATTTATATACCAAACCCTCCTGTTTACTGTCTCTATACTTTATATACCAAACCCTCCTGTTTACTGTCTCTATACTTTATAATGATTTATATACCAAACCCTCCTGTTTACTGTCTCTATACTTTATATACCAAACCCTCCTGTTTACTGTCTCTATACTTTATATACCAAACCCTCCTGTTTACTGTCTCTATACTTTATAATGATTTATATACCAAACCCTCCTGTTTACTGTCTCTATACTTTATATACCAAACCCTCCTGTTTACTGTCTCTATACTTTATAATGATTTATATACCAAACCCTCCTGTTTACTGTCTCTATACTTTATAATGATTTATATACCAAACCCTCCTGTTTACTGTCTCCATACTTTATATACCAAACCCTCCTGTTTACTGTCTCTATACTTTATAATGATTTATATACCAAACCCTCGTGTTTACTGTCTCTATACTTTATAATGATTTATATACCAAACCCTCCTGTTTACTGTCTCCATGCTTTATATACCAAACCCTCCTGTTTACTGTCTCTATACTTTATAATGATTTTTATACCAAACCCTCGTGTTTACTGTCTCCATACTTTATATACCAAACCCTCCTGTTTACTGTCTCTATGCTTTATAATGATTTATATACCAAACCCTCCTGTTTACTGTCTCCATACTTTATATACCAAACCCTCCTGTTTACTGTCTCTATACTTTATAATGATTTATATACCAAACCCTCCTGTTTACTGTCTCTATACTTTATAATGATTTATATACCAAACCCTCCTGTTTACTGTCTCTATACTTTATATACCAAACCCTCCTGTTTACTGTCTCTATACTTTATAATGATTTATATACCAAACCCTCCTGTTTACTGTCTCTATACTTTATAATGATTTATATACCAAACCCTCCTGTTTACTGTCTCTATACTTTATAATGATTTATATACCAAACCCTCCTGTTTACTGTCTCCATACTTTATATACCAAACCCTCCTGTTTACTGTCTCTATACTTTATAATGATTTATATACCAAACCCTCCTGTTTACTGTCTCTATACTTTATATACCAAACCCTCCTGTTTACTGTCTCTATACTTTATAATGATTTATATACCAAACCCTCCTGTTTACTGTCTCTATACTTTATATACCAAACCCTCCTGTTTACTGTCTCTATACTTTATATACCAAACCCTCCTGTTTACTGTCTCTATACTTTATAATGATTTATATACCAAACCCTCCTGTTTACTGTCTCTATACTTTATATACCAAACCCTCCTGTTTACTGTCTCTATACTTTATAATGATTTATATACCAAACCCTCCTGTTTACTGTCTCTATACTTTATAATGATTTATATACCAAACCCTCCTGTTTACTGTCTCTGTACTTTATAATGATTTATATACCAAACCCTCCTGTTTACTGTCTCTATACTTTATATACCAAACCCTCCTGTTTACTGTCTCCGTACTTTATAATGATTTATATACCAAACCCTCCTGTTTACTGTCTCTGTACTTTATAATGATTTATATACCAAACCCTCCTGTTTACTGTCTCTATACTTTATATACCAAACCCTCCTGTTTACTGTCTCCGTACTTTATAATGATTTATATACCAAACCCTCCTGTTTACTGTCTCTATACTTTATATACCAAACCCTCCTGTTTACTGTCTCTATACTTTATATACCAAACCCTCCTGTTTACTGTCTCTATACTTTATAATGATTTATATACCAAACCCTCCTGTTTACTGTCTCTATACTTTATATACCAAACCCTCCTGTTTACTGTCTCTATACTTTATAATGATTTATATACCAAACCCTCCTGTTTACTGTCTCTATACTTTATAATGATTTATATACCAAACCCTCCTGTTTACTGTCTCCATGCTTTATATACCAAACCCTCCTGTTTACTGTCTCTATACTTTATATACCAAACCCTCCTGTTTACTGTCTCCGTACTTTATATACCAAACCCTCCTGTTTACTGTCTCTATACTTTATAATGATTTATATACCAAACCCTCCTGTTAACTACAGATCTACTTTATATAACAATAGGATCACTTCTTCTCTGCTCTGTAAGGCTGAGGCAGAGGCAAGGCCCGGCTGAGGCAGAGTCAAGGCCCGACTGAGGCTCCTGGCTGAGGCAGAGTCAAGGCCCGGCTGAGGCACCTGGCTGAGGCAGAGTCAAAGCCCGGCCGAGGCAGAGTCAAGGCCCGGCCGAGGCAGAGTCAAGGCCCGGCCGAGGCAGAGTCAAGGCCGGGCCGAGGCAGAGTCAAGGCCGGGCCGAGGCAGAGTCAAGGCCGGGCCGAGGCAGAGTCAAGGCCAGGCCGAGGCAGAGTCAAGGCCCGGTCGAGGCAGAGTCAAGGCCGGGCCGAGGCAGAGTCAAGGCCGGGCCGAGGCAGAGTCAAGCCCCCCTGCCGGGAAAGAAACGGGTCAAGGTCCAAACATTACCTTCTAAGTACAATTTTATCGAAACAGACTTTAAACCAAAGCGGCCATAAAACCCTCTTCTTGTGAGGGGAGTTGTTCTACAGTCAGGTTACTGATCAACTTGTTAAGGCCTCATCCCAAATGCCATCCTATTCCCTGTACAGAGCCCCGTTGGGCCCTGGTCAAATGTAGTGCCCTATATAGGGGGTAGGGTGACATTTTGGACTTGGGAATGGTTAAGATCCTGAAGTCCGTGGCTGTAGGGCTGTAGGTTGTCCCTGCCCAGGCCATAGAGATTAGGCCTGCCTGCTGTTAGGTTGTTGGGCTGTAGGCTGTAGGGCTGTAGGTTATCGGGCTGTAGGCTGTAGCGCTGTTGGGATGTATGGCTGTTGGGCTGTTGGGCTGTAGACTGTAGGGCTGTAGGGCTTTGGGCTGTAGGAGTGTAGGGCTGAAGACTGTAGGGCTGTAGGGCTGTAGGGCTGTAGGGCTGTAGGGGTGTAGGAGTGTAGGGCTGTAGGGCTGTTGGGTTTTTGGGCTGTAGGGCTGTAGGGCTGTAGGGGTGGAGGGCTGAAGACTGTAGGGCTGTAGGGCTGTAGGGGTGGAGGGGTCTAGGGCTGTAGGGGTGTAGGAGTGTGGGGTTGTAGGGCTGTTGGGTTTTTGGGCTGTAGGGCTGTAGGGGTGGAGGGCTGAAGACTGTAGGGCTGTAGGGCTGTAGGAGTGTGGGGCTGAAGACTGTAGGGCTGTAGGGCTGAAGACTGTAGGGGTGGAGGGCTGAAGACTGTAGGGGTGGAGGGCTGTAGGGGTGGAGGGCTGTAGGAGTGGAGGGCTGAAGACTGTAGGGCTGTAGGGCTGAAGACTGTAGGGGTGGAGGGCTGAAGACTGTAGGGGTGGAGGGCTGTAGGGGTGGAGGGCTGTAGGAGTGTAGGGCTGAAGACTGTAGGAGTGTAGAGCTGAAGACTGTAGGAGTGTAGGGCTGAAGACTGTAGGGGTGGAGGGCTGTAGGGGAGGAGGGCTGTAGAAGTGTAGGGGTGAAGACTGTAGGGCTGTAGGGCTGAAGACTGTAGGGGTGGAGGGCTGTAGGGGTGGAGGGCTGTAGGGTGTAGGAGTGTAGGGCTGTCGGGCTGTTGGGTTTTTGGGCTGTAGGAGTGTAGGGCTGAAGACTGTAGGGCTGTAGGGCTGTAGGGCTGTAGGGCTGTTGGGTTTTTGGGCTGTAGGGCTGTAGGGATGTAGGGGTGGAGGGCTGAAGACTGTAGGGCTGTAGGGCTGTAGGGCTGTAGGGGCGTAGGAGTGTAGGGCTGTAGGGCTGTTGGGTTTTTGGGCTGTAGGGCTGTAGGGCTGTAGGGGTGTAGGAGTGTAGGGCTGTAGGGCTGTTGGGTTTTTGGGCTGTAGGGCTGTAGGGCTGTAGGGCTGTAGGGCTGTAGGGGTGGAGGGCTGAAGACTTTAGGGCTGTACGGCTGTAGGAGTGTGGGGCTGAAGACTGTAGGGCTGTAGGGCTGAAGACTATAGGGGTGGAGGGCTGAAGACTGTAGGGGTGGAAGGCTGTAGGGGTGGAGGGCTGTAGGAGTGTAGGGCTGAAGACTGTAGGAGTGTAGGGCTGAAGACTGTAGGGGTGGAGGGCTGTAGGGGTGGAGGGCTGTAGGAGTGTAGGGGTGAAGACTGTAGGGCTGTAGGGCTGAAGACTGTAGGGGTGGAGGGCTGAAGACTGTAGGGGTGGAGGGCTGTAGGGGTGGAGGGCTGTAGGGTTGGAGGGCTGTAGGGGTGGAGGGCTGTAGGGGTGCAGGGCTGTAGGGGTGGAGGGCTGAAGACTGTAGGGCTTGTAGGGCTGAAGACTGTAGGGGTGGAGGGCTGTAGGGGTGGAGGGCTGAAGACTGTAGGGCTGTAGGGCTGTAGGGGTGGAGGGCTGTAGGAGTGTAGGGCTGAAGACTGTAGGAGTGTAGAGCTGAAGACTGTAGGAGTGTAGGGCTGAAGACTGTAGAGCTTGAGGGCTGTAGGGGAGGAGGGCTGTAGGAGTGTAGAGGTGAAGACTGTAGGGCTGTAGGGCTGAAGACTGTAGGGCTGTAGGGCTGAAGACTGTAGGGGTGGAGGGCTGTAGGGGTGGAGGGCTGTAGGGTTGGAGGGCTGTAGGGGTGTAGGAGTGTAGGGCTGTCGGGCTGTTGGGTTTTTGGGCTGTAGGAGTGTAGGGCTGAAGACTGTAGGGCTGTAGGGCTGTAGGGCTGTTGGGTTTTTGGGCTGTAGGGCTGTAGGGCTGTAGGGGTGGAGGGCTGAAGACTGTAGGGCTGTAGGGCTGTAGGGGTGGAGGGCTGTAGGAGTGTAGGGCTGAAGACTGTAGGAGTGTAGAGCTGAAGACTGTAGGAGTGTAGGGCTGAAGACTGTAGAGCTGGAGGGCTGTAGGGGAGGAGGGCTGTAGGAGTGTAGAGGTGAAGACTGTAGGGCTGTAGGGCTGAAGACTGTAGGGCTGTAGGGCTGAAGACTGTTGGGGTGGAGGGCTGTAGGGGTGGAGGGCTGTAGGGTTGGAGGGCTGTAGGGGTGTAGGAGTGTAGGGCTGTCGGGCTGTTGGGTTTTTGGGCTGTAGGAGTGTAGGGCTGAAGACTGTAGGGCTGTAGGGCTGTTGGGTTTTTGGGCTGTAGGGCTGTAGGGCTGTAGGGGTGGAGGGCTGAAGACTGTAGGGCTGTAGGGCTGTAGGGGCGTAGGAGTGTAGGAGTGTAGGGCTGTAGGGCTGTTGGGTTTTTGGTTTTAGGGCTGTAGGGCTGTAGGGCTGTAGGGCTGTAGGGGTGGAGGGCTGAAGACTGTAGGGCTGTAGAGCTGTAGGAGTGTGGGGCTGAAGACTGTAGGGCTGTAGGGCTGAAGACTATAGGGGTGGAGGGCTGAAGACTGTAGGGGTGGAAGGCTGTAGGGGTGGAGGGCTGTAGGAGTGTAGGGCTGAAGACTGTAGGAGTGTAGGGCTGAAGACTGTAGGGGTGGAGGGCTGT
>NC_092152.1:86109275-86111775 GCF_045791955.1 Oncorhynchus clarkii lewisi
CACCCTTACACCCCAACCTGAACACTCCATTCCTCTACCTCTAATCTCTTGGTCCTCCCACCCCTACACCCCAACCTGAGCACTCCATTCCTCTACCTCTAATCTCTTGGTCCTCCCACCCCTACACCCCAACCTGAGCACTCCATTCCTCTACCTCTAATCTCTTGGTCCTCCCACCCTTACACCCTAATCTGAGCACTCCATCCCTCTACCTCTAATCTCTTGGTCCTCCCACCCCTACACCCCAACCTGAGCACTCCATCCCTCTACCTCTAATCTCTTGGTCCTCCCACCCCTACACCCCAACCTGAGCACTCCATTCCTCTACCTCTAATCTCTTGGTCCTCCCACCCCTACACTCCAACCTGAGCACTCCATCCCTCTACCTCTAATCTCTTGGTCCTCCCACCCCTACACCCCAACCTGAGCACTCCATCCCTCTACCTCTAATCTCTTGGTCCTCCCACCCCTATAGGAGGGCAGATCCCGCTCAGTCCAGTCCAAGCTCTTCTCTGTCCTGGCACCCCAATGGTGTGAACCAGCTTCCCCCTGAAGCTAGGACAACAGAGAACCTGCCAGCTTCCCGGAAACATCTGAACGCCTACCTCTTAATTATTATTATTCTTTTTTAAATAGCTCTCACGTCGGGCTCCTCGCCACTTCTCTTTTCCCACGAGGACTGACTTTGCTGATCAGTACTCTGCTGAGGGAAAAAACGTATTTGATACGATTGTGATATGTTGTTGTGTCACCTAGTTGTCTTAAGATTTATTTACTAATTGAAAGTCGCTCTGGAATCGTAGCTAAATGACTAAGATGTGAAACGTAAACGTCAGCAGGACTGTCCAGTGGGTGCTGCTCTGTCTGATCTAAAAAAAGATAACTTTGTGTTCCAAAAACAGAACTTTCCATTCTGGTGACACAAAAGAGTTCTACCTGGAACCAAAAAGAGTTCTACCTGGAACCAAAAAGAGTTCTACCTGGAACCAAAAAGAGTTCTACCTGGAACCAAAAAGAGTTCTACCTGGAACCAAAAAGAGTTCTATCTGGAACCAAAAAGAGTTCTACCTGGAACCAAAAAGAGTTCTACCTGGAACCAAAAAGAGTTCTACCTGGAACCAAAAAGAGTTCTATCTGGAACCAAAAAGAGTTCTACCTGGAACCAAAAATAATTCTACCTGGAACCAAAATGAGTTCTATCTGGAACCAAAAAGAGTTCTACCTGGAACCAAAAAGGGTTCTACCTTCTGGTGATGGTGAAGACCAAGCCTTTTGACATAACAAATATCAACCTATTTAACCAGGCAAGTCAGTTAAGAACAAAGTCTTATTTTCAGTGATGGCCTACCGGGGAACAGTGGGTTTAACTGCCTTGTTCAGGAGGCAGAACGACAGATTTAAACCATGTCAGCTCGGGGATTCGACCTAGCAACCTTTCGGTTAACTAGTATAACACTCTAACCGCTAGGCTACCTGCCTCCCCTCCACTCTAACCACTAGGCTACCTGCCTCCCCTCCACTCTAACCGCTAGGCTACCTGCCTCCCCTCCACTCTAACCACTAGGCTACCTGCCTCCCCTCCACTCTAACCACTAGGCTACCTGCCTCCCCTCCACTCTAACCACTAGGCTACCTGCCTCCCCTCCACTCTAACCGCTAGGCTACCTGCCTCCCCTCCACTCTAACCACTAGGCTACCTGCCTCCCCTCCACTCTAACCACTAGGCTACCTGCCTCCCCTCCACTCTAACCACTAGTCTACCTGCCACCCCTCCACTCTAACCACTAGTCTACCTGCCTCCCCTCCACTCTAACCACTAGACTACCTGCCACCCCTCCACTCTAACCGCTAGGCTACCTGCCTCCCCTCCACTCTAACCACTAGGCTACCTGCCTCCCCTCCACTCTAACCACCAGGCTACCTGCCTCCCCTCCACTCTAACCACTAGTCTACCTGCCACCCCTCCACTCTAACCACTAGACTACCTGCCTCCCCTCCACTCTAACCACTAGACTACCTGCCTCCCCTCCACTCTAACCACTAGACTACCTGCCTCCCCTCCACTCTAACCACTAGGCTACCTGCCGCCCCTCCACTCTAACCACTAGTCTACCTGCCTCCCCTCCACTCTAACCACTAGACTACCTGCCTCCCCTCCACTCTAACCACTAGACTACCTGCCTCCCATCCACTCTAACCACTAGTCTACCTGCCACCCCTCCACTCTAACCACTAGTCTACCTGCCACCCCTCCACTCTAACCACTAGTCTACCTGCCTCCCCTCCACTCTAACCACTAGACTACCTGCCTCCCCTCCACTCTAACCACTAGTCTACCTGCCTCCCCTCCACTCTAACCACTAGACTACCTGCCTCCCCTCCACTCTAACCACTAGACTACCTGCCTCCCCTCCACTCTAACCACTAGACTACCTGCCTCCCCTCCACTCTAACCACTAGACTACCTGCCTCCCCTCCACTCTAACCACTAGACTACCTG
>NC_092152.1:86116775-86134275 GCF_045791955.1 Oncorhynchus clarkii lewisi
TGGTCAGTCTGTCCTCTATACGGTGTTAGCCTGGTCAGTCTGTTTGTGCTATCATGCCACCTCCTTGTCACTCGTTGTCATGCCAAACTGTTTGGCACAGACAGGTCTGGGACCATTCTGTAGAGGATATAGAATGAGAATCCAGAATCATTCTAGAATGAGAATCAGAATCATTCTAGAATTAGAATAATTGAATCATCATAATTCTATGTTCTTCTCATTCTCAGACTTACAGTAAATACAAAAGAATCCAAAGGATTTCACTTACTGCTCAACTGAAACAAGCAGACCCAAACGACTCCCTCTGTAGTGCACTACTTTTGACCAGAGTTCTATGGGCCCTTGTCAAAAGGTAGTGCACTATAATGGGAATGGGGCACCATTTGGAATGCTTACCTAGGAGACTCAAATGACTCTCCTCAACCACAAGCCCCAAACAGTCCTCCTCCATTCTTCCCTTCTCTATACACATTCACCATAAATACACTCCAATCCTTCACTTAGATCTGAAATAAACATCAGTCACAATCCCCTGCTGGTTTTAAAATATGTGATCTGAGACCTGCAGGAATGGGGATCACACAGGCAACGTACACACATTGTCTTCACTGGCTTGGAACACAAAACACATCCCCAGTCCCCTAGCACAGTTAGTTCAGGGCATTGACTCTCTGTCATGTGACTCTCTGACCTCTCACCTCTGGAATGTTCTACCATCACATGTTAAAGGAGTCTGCAGCTTCAATTTCCTCATTTAAAAAAAAAAAAAAACCAACTAAACTAATGTAACTAAATGTAATGTAACTACACTAATGTAACTAAATGTAATGTAACTACACTAATGTAACTAAATGTAATGTAACTACACTAATGTAACTAAATGTAATGTAACTACACTAATGTAACTAAATGTAATGTAACTACACTAATGTAACTAAAACTAAATGTAATGTAACTACACTAATGTAACTAAATGTAATGTAACTACACTAATGTAACTAAATGTAGTGTAACTACACTAATGTAACTAAATGTAATGTAACAACACTAATGTAACTAAATGTAATGTAACTACACTAATGTAACTAAATGTAATGTAACTACACTATTGTAACTAAATGTAATGTAACTACACTATTGTAACTACACTTGATATAAATAGTTATAATCTCACATTTCTGATAGAAATAGTTATAATCTCACCTTTCTGATTGAAATAGGTATAATCTCACCTTTCTGATGGAAATAGGTATAATCTCACCTTTCTGATGGAAATAGGTATAATCTTTCTGATGGAAATAGGTATAATCTCACCTTTCCGATGGAAATAGTTATAATCTCACCTTTCTGATGGAAATAGGTATAATCTCACCTTTCCGATGGAAATAGTTATAATCTCACCTTTCTGATGGAAATAGGTATAATCTCACTTTTTTGATGGAAATAGGTATAATCTCAACCTTTCTGATTGAAATAGGTATAATCTCAACCTTTCTGATTGAAATAGGTATAATCTCACCTTTCTGATTAAAATAGGTATAATCTCACATTTCTGATAGAAATAGGTATAATCTCAACCTTTCTGATTGAAATAGGTATAATCTCACCTTTCTGATTGAAATAGGTATAATCTCACCTTTCTGATTGAAATAGGTATAATCTCACCTTTCTGATGGAAATAGGTATAATCTCACCTTTCTGATGGAAATAGGTATAATCTCAACCTTTCTGATTGAAATAGGTATAATCTCACCTTTCTGATGGAAATAGGTATAATCTCAATCTTTCTGATTGAAATAGGTATAATCTCACCTTTCTGATTGAAATAGGTATAATCTCACCTTTCTGATTGAAATAGTTATAATCTCACCTTTCTGATTGAAAAAGGTATAATCTCACCTTTCTGATTGAAATAGGTATAATCTCACCTTTCTGATTGAAATAGGTATAATCTCACCTTTCTGATTGAAATAGGTATAATCTCACCTTTCTGATTGAAATAGTTATAATCTCACCTTTCTGATTGAAATAGGTATAATCTCACCTTTCTGGTTGAAATAGGTATAATCTCACCTTTCTGATGGAAATAGGTATCATCTCACCTTTCTGATGGAAATAGGTATAATCTCAACCTTTCTGATTGAAATAGGTATAATCTCACTTTTCTGATGGAAATATGTATAATCTCAACCTTTCTGATTGAAATAGGTATAATCTCACCTTTCTGATTGAAATAGGTATAATCTCACCTTTCTGATTGAAATAGTTATAATCTCACCTTTCTGATTGAAATAGTTATAATCTCACCTTTCTGATTGAAATAGGTATAATCTCAACCTTTCTGATTGAAATAGGTATAATCTCACCTTTCTGATTGAAATAGGTATAATCTCACCTTTCTGATGGAAATAGGTATAATCTCAACGTTTCTGATTGAAATAGGTATAATCTCACCTTTCTGATTGAAATAGGTATAATCTCACCTTTCTGATGGAAATAGGTATAATCTCAACCTTTCTGATTGAAATAGGTATAATCTCACCTTTCTGATTGAAATAGGTATAATCTCACCTTTCTGATTGAAATAGGTATAATCTCACCTTTCTGATGGAAATAGGTATAATCTCAACCTTTCTGATGGAAATGGGTATAATCTCACCTTTCTGATTGAAATAGGTATAATCTCACCTTTCTGATTGAAATAGGTATAATCTCACCTTTCTGATTGAAATAGGTATAATCTCACCTTTCTGATTGAAATAGGTATAATCTCACCTTTCTGATTGAAATAGGTATAATCTCACCTTTCTGATTGAAATAGGTATAATCTCACCTTTCTGATTGAAATAGGTATAATCTCACTTTTCTGATAGAAATAGGTATAATCTCACTTTTCTGATTGAAATTTTTTTTAAATTTTTTTTATTTCACCTTTATTTAACCAGGTAGGCTAGTTGAGAACAAGTTCTCATTTGCAACTGCGACCTGGCCAAGATAAGGCATAGCAGTGTGAACAGACAACACAGAGTTACACATGGAGTAAACAATTAACAAGTCAATAACACAGTAGAAAAAAGGGGAGTCTATATATACATTGTGTGCAAAAGGCATGAGAAGGTAGGCAAATAATTACAATTATGCAGATTAACACTGGAGTGATAAATGATCAGATGGTTATGTACTGGTAGAGATATTGGTGTGCAAAAGAGCAGAAAAATAAATAAATAAAAACAGTATGGGGATGAGGTAGGTGAAAATGGGTGGGCTATTTACCAATAGACTATGTACAGCTGCAGCGATCGGTTAGCTGCTCAGATAGCAGATGTTTGAAGTTGGTGAGGGAGATAAAAGTCTCCAACTTCAGCGATTTTTGCAATTCGTTCCAATCACAGGCAGCAGAGAACTGGAACGAAAGGCGGCCAAATGAGGTGTTGGCTTTAGGGATGATCAGTGAGATACACTTGCTGGAGCGCGTGCTACGGATGGGTGTTGCCATCGTAACCAGTGAACTGAGATAAGGCGGAGCTTTACCTAGCATGGACTTGTAGATGACCTGGAGCCAGTGGGTCTGGCGACGAATATGTAGCGAGGGCCAGCCGACTAGAGCATACAAGTCGCAGTGGTGGGTGGTATAAGGTGCTTTAGTGACAAAACGGATGGCACTGTGATAAACTGCATCCAGTTTGCTGAGTAGAGTGTTGGAAGCAATTTTGTAGATGACATCGCCGAAGTCGAGGATCGGTAGGATAGTCAGTTTTACTAGGGTAAGTTTGGCGGCGTGAGTGAAGGAGGCTTTGTTGCGGAATAGAAAGCCGACTCTTGATTTGAATTTCGATTGGAGATGTTTGATATGGGTCTGGAAGGAGAGTTTAGAGTCTAGCCAGACACCTAGGTACTTATAGATGTCCACATATTCAAGGTCGGAACCATCCAGGGTGGTGATGCTGGTCAGGCGTGCGGGTGCAGGCAGCGAACGGTTGAAAAGCATGCATTTGGTTTTACTAGCGTTTAAGAGCAGTTGGAGGCCACGGAAGGAGTGCTGTATGGCATTGAAGCTCGTTTGGAGGTTAGATAGCACAGTGTCCAAGGACGGGCCGGAAGTATATAGAATGGTGTCGTCTGCGTAGAGGTGGATCAGGGAATCGCCCGCAGCATGAGAAACATCATTGATATATACAGAGAAAAGAGTCGGCCCGAGAATTGAACCCTGTGGCACCCCCATAGAGACTGCCAGAGGACCGGACAGCATGCCCTCCGATTTGACACACTGAACTCTGTCTGCAAAGTAATTGGTGAACCAGGCAAGGCAGTCATCCGAAAAACCGAGGCTACTGAGTCTGCCGATAAGAATACGGTGATTGACAGAGTCGAAAGCCTTGGCAAGGTCTATGAAGACGGCTGCACAGTACTGTCTTTTATCGATGGCGGTTATGATATCGTTTAGTACCTTGAGCGTGGCTGAGGTACACCCGGTGAGATATAATCTCACCTTTTTGATGGAAATAGGTATAATCTCACCTTTCTGATGGAAATAGGTATAATCTCACCTTTCTGATTGAAATAGGTATAATCTCACCTTTCTGATGGAAATAGGTATAATCTCACCTTTCTGATTGAAATAGGTATAATCTCACCTTTCTGATTGAAATAGGTATAATCTCACCTTTCTGATTGAAATAGGTATAATCTCACCTTTCTGATTGAAATAGGTATAATCTCACCTTTCTGATTGAAATAGGTATAATCTCACCTTTCTGATTGAAATAGGTATAATCTCACCTTTCTGATTGAAATAGTTATAATCTCACCTTTCTGATTGAAATAGGTATAATCTCACCTTTCTGATTGAAATAGGTATAATCTCACCTTTCTGATTGAAATAGGTATAATCTCACCTTTCTGATTGAAATAGGTATAATCTCACCTTTCTGATTGAAATAGTTATAATCTCACCTTTCTGATTGAAATAGGTATAATCTCACCTTTCTGATTGAAATAGGTATAATCTCACCTTTCTGATGGAAATAGGTATAATCTCACCTTTCTGATGGAAATAGGTATAATCTCAACCTTTCTGATTGAAATAGGTATAATCTCACTTTTCTGATGGAAATAGGTATAATCTCAACCTTTCTGATTGAAATAGGTATAATCTCACCTTTCTGATTGAAATAGGTATAATCTCACCTTTCTGATTGAAATAGTTATAATCTCACCTTTCTGATTGAAATAGTTATAATCTCACCTTTCTGATTGAAATAGGTATAATCTCAACCTTTCTGATTGAAATAGGTATAATCTCACCTTTCTGATTGAAATAGGTATAATCTCACCTTTCTGATGGAAATGGGTATAATCTCAACGTTTCTGATTGAAATAGGTATAATCTCACCTTTCTGATTGAAATAGGTATAATCTCACCTTTCTGATGGAAATAGGTATAATCTCAACCTTTCTGATTGAAATAGGTATAATCTCACCTTTCTGATTGAAATAGGTATAATCTCACCTTTCTGATTGAAATAGGTATAATCTCACCTTTCTGATTGAAATAGGTATAATCTCACCTTTCTGATGGAAATAGGTATAATCTCATCCTTTCTGATGGAAATAGGTATAATCTCACCTTTCTGATTGAAATAGGTATAATCTCACCTTTCTGATTGAAATAGGTATAATCTCACCTTTCTGATTGAAATAGGTATAATCTCACCTTTCTGATTGAAATAGGTATAATCTCACCTTTCTGATTGAAATAGGTATAATCTCACCTTTCTGATTGAAATAGGTATAATCTCACCTTTCTGATTGAAATAGGTATAATCTCACCTTTCTGATTGAAATAGGTATAATCTCACCTTTCTGATTGAAATAGGTATAATCTCACCTTTCTGATAGAAATAGGTATAATCTCACTTTTCTGATTGAATTTTTTTTTTTTTTTTTTTCACCTTTATTTAACCAGGTAGGCTAGTTGAGAACAAGTTCTCATTTGCAACTGTGACCTGGCCAAGATAAGGCATAGCAGTGTGAACAGACAACACAGAGTTACACATGGAGTAAACAATTAACAAGTCAATAACACAGTAGAAAAAAGGGGAGTCTATATATACATTGTGTGCAAAAGGCATGAGAAGGTAGGCAAATAATTACAATTATGCAGATTAACACTGGAGTGATAAATGATCAGATGGTTATGTACTGGTAGAGATATTGGTGTGCAAAAGAGCAGAAAAATAAATAAATAAAAACAGTATGGGGATGAGGTAGGTGAAAATGGGTGGGCTATTTACCAATAGACTATGTACAGCTGCAGCGATCGGTTAGCTGCTCAGATAGCAGATGTTTGAAGTTGGTGAGGGAGATAAAAGTCTCCAACTTCAGCGATTTTTGCAATTCGTTCCAATCACAGGCAGCAGAGAACTGGAACGAAAGGCGGCCAAATGAGGTGTTGGCTTTAGGGATGATCAGTGAGATACACCTGCTGGAGCGCGTGCTACGGATGGGTGTTGCCATCGTAACCAGTGAACTGAGATAAGGCGGAGCTTTACCTAGCATGGACTTGTAGATGACCTGGAGCCAGTGGGTCTGGCGACGAATATGTAGCGAGGGCCAGCCGACTAGAGCATACAAGTCGCAGTGGTGGGTGGTATAAGGTGCTTTAGTGACAAAACGGATGGCACTGTGATAAACTGCATCCAGTTTGCTGAGTAGAGTGTTGGAAGCAATTTTGTAGATGACATCGCCGAAGTCGAGGATCGGTAGGATAGTCAGTTTTACTAGGGTAAGTTTGGCGGCGTGAGTGAAGGAGGCTTTGTTGCGGAATAGAAAGCCGACTCTTGATTTGAATTTCGATTGGAGATGTTTGATATGGGTCTGGAAGGAGAGTTTAGAGTCTAGCCAGACACCTAGGTACTTATAGATGTCCACATATTCAAGGTCGGAACCATCCAGGGTGGTGATGCTGGTCAGGCGTGCGGGTGCAGGCAGCGAACGGTTGAAAAGCATGCATTTGGTTTTACTAGCGTTTAAGAGCAGTTGGAGGCCACGGAAGGAGTGCTGTATGGCATTGAAGCTCGTTTGGAGGTTAGATAGCACAGTGTCCAAGGACGGGCCGGAAGTATATAGAATGGTGTCGTCTGCGTAGAGGTGGATCAGGGAATCGCCCGCAGCATGAGAAACATCATTGATATATACAGAGAAAAGAGTCGGCCCGAGAATTGAACCCTGTGGCACCCCCATAGAGACTGCCAGAGGACCGGACAGCATGCCCTCCGATTTGACACACTGAACTCTGTCTGCAAAGTAATTGGTGAACCAGGCAAGGCAGTCATCCGAAAAACCGAGGCTACTGAGTCTGCCAATAAGAATACGGTGATTGACAGAGTCGAAAGCCTTGGCAAGGTCTATGAAGACGGCTGCACAGTACTGTCTTTTATCGATGGCGGTTATGATATCGTTTAGTACCTTGAGCGTGGCTGAGGTACACCCGGTGAGATATAATCTCACCTTTCTGATGGAAATAGGTATAATCTCACCTTTCTGATGGAAATAGGTATAATCTCACCTTTCTGATTGAAATAGGTATAATCTCACCTTTCTGATGGAAATAGGTACAATCTCACCTTTCTGATTGAAATAGGTATAATCTCACCTTTCTGATTGAAATAGGTATAATCTCACCTTTCTGATTGAAATAGGTATAATCTCACCTTTCTGATTGAAATAGGTATAATCTCACCTTTCTGATTGAAATAGGTATAATCTCACCTTTCTGATTGAAATAGGTATAATCTCACCTTTCTGATTGAAATAGTTATAATCTCACCTTTCTGATTGAAATAGGTATAATCTCACCTTTCTGATTGAAATAGGTATAATCTCACCTTTCTGATTGAAATAGGTATAATCTCACCTTTCTGATTGAAATAGGTATAATCTCACCTTTCTGATTGAAATAGTTATAATCTCACCTTTCTGATTGAAATAGGTATAATCTCACCTTTCTGATTGAAATAGGTATAATCTCACCTTTCTGATGGAAATAGGTATAATCTCACCTTTCTGATGGAAATAGGTATAATCTCAACCTTTCTGATTGAAATAGGTATAATCTCACTTTTCTGATGGAAATAGGTATAATCTCAACCTTTCTGATTGAAATAGGTATAATCTCACCTTTCTGATTGAAATAGGTATAATCTCACCTTTCTGATTGAAATAGTTATAATCTCACCTTTCTGATTGAAATAGTTATAATCTCACCTTTCTGATTGAAATAGGTATAATCTCAACCTTTCTGATTGAAATAGGTATAATCTCACCTTTCTGATTGAAATAGGTATAATCTCACCTTTCTGATGGAAATAGGTATAATCTCAACGTTTCTGATTGAAATAGGTATAATCTCACCTTTCTGATTGAAATAGGTATAATCTCACCTTTCTGATGGAAATAGGTATAATCTCAACCTTTCTGATTGAAATAGGTATAATCTCACCTTTCTGATTGAAATAGGTATAATCTCACCTTTCTGATTGAAATAGGTATAATCTCACCTTTCTGATTGAAATAGGTATAATCTCACCTTTCTGATGGAAATAGGTATAATCTCAACCTTTCTGATGGAAATAGGTATAATCTCACCTTTCTGATTGAAATAGGTATAATCTCACCTTTCTGATTGAAATAGGTATAATCTCACCTTTCTGATTGAAATAGGTATAATCTCACCTTTCTGATTGAAATAGGTATAATCTCACCTTTCTGATTGAAATAGGTATAATCTCACCTTTCTGATTGAAATAGGTATAATCTCACCTTTCTGATAGAAATAGGTATAATCTCACTTTTCTGATTGAAATTTTTATTTTATTTTTTTTATTTCACCTTTATTTAACCAGGTAGGCTAGTTGAGAACACCTTTATTTAACCAGGTAGGCTAGTTGAGAACAAGTTCTCATTTGCAACTGTGACCTGGCCAAGATAAGGCATAGCAGTGTGAACAGACAACACAGAGTTACACATGGAGTAAACAATTAACAAGTCAATAACACAGTAGAAAAAAGGGGAGTCTATATATACATTGTGTGCAAAAGGCATGAGAAGGTAGGCAAATAATTACAATTATGCAGATTAACACTGGAGTGATAAATGATCAGATGGTTATGTACAGGTAGAGATATTGGTGTGCAAAAGAGCAGAAAAATAAATAAATAAAAACAGTATGGGGATGAGGTAGGTGAAAATGGGTGGCTATTTACCAATAGACTATGTACAGCTGCAGCGATCGGTTAGCTGCTCAGATAGCAGATGTTTGAAGTTGGTGAGGGAGATAAAAGTCTCCAACTTCAGCGATTTTTGCAATTCGTTCCAATCACAGGCAGCAGAGAACTGGAACGAAAGGCGGCCAAATGAGGTGTTGGCTTTAGGGATGATCAGTGAGATACACCTGCTGGAGCGCGTGCTACGGATGGGTGTTGCCATCGTAACCAGTGAACTGAGATAAGGCGGAGCTTTACCTAGCATGGACTTGTAGATGACCTGGAGCCAGTGGGTCTGGCGACGAATATGTAGCGAGGGCCAGCCGACTAGAGCATACAAGTCGCAGTGGTGGGTGGTATAAGGTGCTTTAGTGACAAAACGGATGGCACTGTGATAAACTGCATCCAGTTTGCTGAGTAGAGTGTTGGAAGCAATTTTGTAGATGACATCGCCGAAGTCGAGGATCGGTAGGATAGTCAGTTTTACTAGGGTAAGTTTGGCGGCGTGAGTGAAGGAGGCTTTGTTGCGGAATAGAAAGCCGACTCTTGATTTGAATTTCGATTGGAGATGTTTGATATGGGTCTGGAAGGAGAGTTTAGAGTCTAGCCAGACACCTAGGTACTTATAGATGTCCACATATTCAAGGTCGGAACCATCCAGGGTGGTGATGCTGGTCAGGCGTGCGGGTGCAGGCAGCGAACGGTTGAAAAGCATGCATTTGGTTTTACTAGCGTTTAAGAGCAGTTGGAGGCCACGGAAGGAGTGCTGTATGGCATTGAAGCTCGTTTGGAGGTTAGATAGCACAGTGTCCAAGGACGGGCCGGAAGTATATAGAATGGTGTCGTCTGCGTAGAGGTGGATCAGGGAATCGCCCGCAGCATGAGAAACATCATTGATATATACAGAGAAAAGAGTCGGCCCGAGAATTGAACCCTGTGGCACCCCCATAGAGACTGCCAGAGGACCGGACAGCATGCCCTCCGATTTGACACACTGAACTCTGTCTGCAAAGTAATTGGTGAACCAGGCAAGGCAGTCATCCGAAAAACCGAGGCTACTGAGTCTGCCAATAAGAATACGGTGATTGACAGAGTCGAAAGCCTTGGCAAGGTCTATGAAGACGGCTGCACAGTACTGTCTTTTATCGATGGCGGTTATGATATCGTTTAGTACCTTGAGCGTGGCTGAGGTACACCCGGTGAGATATAATCTCACCTTTCTGATGGAAATAGGTATAATCTCACCTTTCTGATGGAAATAGGTATAATCTCACCTTTCTGATTGAAATAGGTATAATCTCACCTTTCTGATGGAAATAGGTACAATCTCACCTTTCTGATTGAAATAGGTATAATCTCACCTTTCTGATTGAAATAGGTATAATCTCACCTTTCTGATTGAAATAGGTATAATCTCACCTTTCTGATTGAAATAGGTATAATCTCACCTTTCTGATTGAAATAGGTATAATCTCACCTTTCTGATTGAAATAGGTATAATCTCACCTTTCTGATGGAAATAGGTATAATCTCAACCTTTCTGATGGAAATAGGTATAATCTCACCTTTCTGATGGAAATAGGTATAATCTCAACCTTTCTGATGGAAATAGGTATAATCTCACCTTTCTGATGGAAATAGGTATAATCTCACCTTTCTGATTGAAATAGGTATAATCTCACCTTTCTGATAGAAATAGGTATAATCTCACCTTTCTGATTGAAATAGGTATAATCTCACCTTTCTGATTGAAATAGGTATAATCTCACCTTTCTGATGGAAATAGGTATAATATGATGTGTTTTGTATTCAACAACACTGTCTGAATAAGGCTTGAAATGACTGATATGCTTTCTAGGTACAGTATAATCAAATTATAATATGACTACCTATAAGATTTCACCTTCCTTATTACTGTAAAATACATATTTGCATGTTTAGTGTTGGAGAACATGGGCATATTTTCTGAAGGTCTCTCTTGATCAAAATGTGGTGAACATTTCACAGAGCTCCAGCTCAGCTTCCTGAACTCGTTTCACAGAGCTCCAGCTCGGCTTCCTGAACTCGTTTCCCAGATCTCCAGCTCGGCTTCCTGAACTCGTTTCACAGAGCTCCAGCTCGGCTTCCTGAACTCGTTTCACAGAGCTCCAGCTCGGCTTCCTGAACCCGTTTCACAGAGCTCCAGCTCGGCTTCCTGAACTCGTTTCACAGAGCTCCAGCTCGGCTTCCTGAACTCGTTTCACAGAGCTCCAGCTCGGCTTCCTGAACTCGTTTCACAGAGCTCCAGCTCGGCTTCCTGAACTCGTTTCACAGAGCTCCAGCTCGGCTTCCTGAACTCGTTTCACAGAGCTCCAGCTCGGCTTCCTGAACCCATTTCACAGAGCTCCAGCTCGGCTTCCTGAACTCGTTAGGAACTCGCCTTTTCATCTCAAATTATTAATATCATACCGGGGCGGCAGGGTAGCCTAGTGGTTAGAGCTTTGGACTAGTAACCGGAAGGTTGCAAGTTCAAATCCCCGAGCTGACAAGGTACAAATCTGTCGTTCTGCCCCTGAACAGGCAGTTAACCCACTGTTCCTAGGCCGTCATTGAAAATAAGACTTTGTTCTTAACTGACTTGTTAAATAAAGGTAAAATAAATAAACATCCATGACTAACAGATAGTGATGTTAATTATTTTACATTTATGGCTATAAATGGATCTCTGAATAGGCTACAGAGATGAAACCACTCTCTCCCGTTGTGATACGATGTAGCGATTTCAGGCAGGGTGCTCTGTAGCACTCATGTAGGGTTCAGCCAGGAGTTGATGGGACAGTCAACAGAGCAAATGAAATGGTAGGCGGGACATCCCAGCTTTTAAGAAGTTTCAGATGTCACATCCTACGTCACAAAGGCTCAGAAAAAAAATATACTACTGTGTCCGTGGGAACCAGGGCTGTTGCTCAATGCAATCCGTTCAAATCTATGATATCCACAGATCAATTTATGAGCCAAAATGTCTGCCTGAACCGGTACCAGAATCACACATTACATCTAAGAGGTTATTAAATATTGTTATCGTTATTCATATTGTTATCATTAATAATAGTAGTATTAATACTAATAGTATGAATATAATAATTATTATGAATATTATGAATATAATTATTATTAATATTATTAATATAAGTAATATAATTGTTATTATAAATATTAATATCATGAATAGTATTATTAGTGATATTAATATTATGAATATAATCATGTTTGAGGCTATACTCAGCCTTGTCTCAGGATGGTAAGTTGGTGGTTGAAGATATCCCTCTAGTGGTGTGGGGGCTGTGCTTTGGCAAAGTGGGTGGGGTTATATCCTTCCTGTTTGGCCCTGTCCGGGGGTGTCCTCGGATGGGGCCAGTGTCTCCTGACCCCTCCTGTCTCAGCCTCCAGTATTTATGCTGCAGTAGTTTGTGTCGGGGGGGCTAGGGTCAGTTTGTTATATCTGGAGTACTTCTCCTGTCCTATTCGGTGTCCTGTGTGAATCTAAGTGTGCGTTTTCTAATTCTCTCCTTCTCTCTTTCTTTCTCTCTCTCGGAAGACCTGAGCCCTAGGACCATGCCCCAGGACTACCTGACATGATGACTCCTTGCTGTCCCCAGTCCACCTGGCCGTGCTGCTGCTCCAGTTTCAACTGACCTGAGCCCTAGGACCATGCCCCAGGACTACCTGACATGATGACTCCTTGCTGTCCCCAGTCCACCTGACCGTGCTGCTGCTCCAGTTTCAACTGTTCTGCCCTATTATTATTCGACCATGCTGGTCATTTATGAACATTTGAACATCTTGGCCATGTTCTGTTATAATCTCCACCCGGCACAGCCAGAAGAGGACTGGCCACCCCACATAGCCTGGTTCCTCTCTAAGTTTCTTCCTAGGTTTTGGCCTTTCTAGGGAGTTTTTCCTAGCCACCGTGCTTCTACACCTGCATTGCTTGCTGTTTGGGGTTTTAGGTTGGGTTTCTGTACAGCACTTTGAGATATCAGCTGATGTACGAAGGGCTATATAAATACATTTGATTTGATTTGATATTATGAATATAATCATGTTTGAACATAATTATGATGAATATTCATATTCATATTATGAATATTATTATATGCATGGAGGTCATAATGGGTCACCCGAGTTACGCTGTGTTGCTATGGGTTACTACAGAACCCTCAGATCATGTGAGGCCGCTGGTTGTTTAGACATGTTTGCTGGTACAAGCTGTGAGCACGCAGTGTGTGTGGGTGTGTATTGGTGTGTGTGTGTGTGTGGCTGTGTATGGGTGTGTCTGTGGCTGAGCTGTGTATGGGTGTGTGTGTGACTATGTGTGTCTGGGTGTGGGTGTGTATTGGTGTGTGTGTGTGTGTGTGTGTGTGTGTGGCTGTGTATGGGTGTGTGTGTGTGTGGCTGTGTATGGGTGTGTGTGTGACTATGTGTGTCTGGGTGTGGGTGTGTGTGGGTGTGTGTGTGGGTGTGGGTGTGTGGGTGTGGGTGTGTGGGTGGGGTGTGCATGCATATACTGGAAGATGCAAGGTTACAGAACACAGAATAGATCTGATTGTCTGTCACAGGGAATCACATCATATAAAACCCCAATGCTCTGAACATTTCCCCTCATTCATTCCACCCCTGGTCTCTTCGGTCCATCCGATTAGTCTGATGGAGTTATCCCTCCCTCCCACCCATTCTGTACTGTATTACAATCATGACACTTTATACAGCTCTGTGTTGAACACATCTACACTACAGCTCTCTGTCGAACACATCTACACTACAGCTCTGTGTCGAACACATCTACAATACAGCTCTGTGTCGAACACATCTACACTACAGCTCACTACAGCTCTGTATCAAAACACATCTACACTACACTACAGCTCTGTGTCGAACACATCTACACTACAGCTCTGTGTTGAACACATCTACACTACAGCTCTGTGTTGAACACATCTACACTACAGCTCTGTGTTGAACACATCTACACTACAGCTCTGTGTCGAACACATCGACACTACAGCTCTGTGTTGAACACATCTACACTACAGCTCTGTGTTGATCACATCACTACAGCTCACTACAGCTCTGTATCAAAACACATCTACACTACAGCTCTGTGTCGAACACATCGACACTACAGCTCTGTGTTGAACACATCTACACTACAGCTCTGTGTTGAACACATCTACACTACAGCTCTGTGTTGAACACATCTACACTACAGCTCCGTGTTGAACACATCTACACTACAGCTCACTACAGCTCTGTATCGAACACATCTACACTACAATTCTGTGTCGAACACATCTACACTACAGCTCTGTGTTGAACACATCTACACTACAGCTCACTACAGCTCTGTGTCGAACACATCTACACTACAACTCTGTGTCGAACACATCTACACTACAGCTCTGTGTCGAACACATCTACACTACAGCTCTGTCTTGAACACAACTACACTACAGCTCACTACAGCTGTGTCGAACACATCTACACTACAATTCTGTGTTGAACACATCTACACTACAGCTCTGTGTTGAACACATCTACACTACAGCTCACTACAGCTGTGTCGCACACATCTACACTACAGCTCTGTGTTGAACACATCTACACTACATCTCTGTGTTGAACACATCTACACTACAGCTCTGTGTTGAACACATCGACACTACAGCTCTGTGTTGAACACATATACACTACAGCTCACTACAGCTCTGTGTTGAACACATCTACACTACAGCTCTGTGTTGAACACATCTACACTACAGCTCTGTGTTGAACAAATCTACACTACAGCTCTGTGTTGAACACATCGACACTACAGCTCTGTGTCGAACACATCTACACTACAGCTCACTACAGCTCTGTGTCGAACACATCTACACTACAGCTCTGTGTCGAACACATCTACACTACAGCTCTGTGTTTAACACATCTACACTACAGCTCTGTGTTGAACACATCTACACTACAGCTCTGTGTTGATCACATCACTACAGCTCTGTGTTGAACACATCTACACTACAGCTCTGTGTCAAACACATCTACACTACAGCTCTGTGTTGAACACATCTACACTACAGCTCACTACAGCTCTGTATCGAACACATCTACACTACAATTCTGTGTCGAACACATCTACACTACAGCTCTGTGTTTAACACATCTACACTACAGCTCACTACAGCTATGTGTCGAACACATCTACACTACAACTCTGTGTCGAACACATCTACACTACAGCTCTGTGTCGAAAACATCTACACTACAGCTCTGTGTCGAACACATCTACACTACAGCTCTGTGTCGAACACATCTACACTATAGCTCTGTTGAACATATCTACACTACAGCTCTGTGTTGAACACATCTACACTACAGCTCTGTGTCGAACACATCTACACTACAGCTCTGTGTCGAACACATCTACACTACAGCTCTGTGTTGAACACATCTACACTGCAGCTCACTACAGCTGTGTCGAACACATCTACACTACAATTCTGTGTTGAACACATCTACACTACAGCTCTGTGTTGAACACATCTACACTACAGCACACTACAGCTGTGTCGAACACATCTACACTACAGCTCACTACAGCTCTGTGTCGAACTCATCTACACTACAGCTCTGTGTCGAACACATCTACACTACAGCTCACTGCAGCTCTGTGTTGAACACATCTACACTACAGCTCACTACAGCTCTGTGTCGAACACATCTACACTACAGCTCTGTGTTGAACACATCTACACTACAGCTCTGTGTCGAACACATCTACACTACAGCTCTGTGTTGAACACATCTACACTACAGCTCACTAAAGCTGTGTCGAACACATCTACACTACAATTCTGTGTTGAACACATCTACACTACAGCTCTGTGTTGAACAAATCTACACTACAGCTCACTACAGCTGTGTCGAACACATCTACACTACAGCTCTGTGTTGAACACATCTACACTACAGCTCACTACAGCTCTGTGTCGAACTCATCTACACTACAGCTCACTACAGCTCTGTGTCGAACACATCTACACTACAGCTCACTGCAGCTCTGTGTCGAACACATCTACACTACAGCTCACTGCAGCTCTGTGTTGAACACATCTACACTACAGCTCTTTGTCGAACACATCTACACTACAGCTCTGTGTCGAACACATCTACACTACAGCTTTGTGTCGAACACATCTAAACTACAGCTCTGTGTTGAACACATCTACACTACAGCTCCGTGTTGAACACATCTAAACTACAGCTCTGTGTTGCACACATCTACACTACAGCTCTGTGTTGAACACATCTACACTACAGCTCTGTGTCGAACACATCTACACTACAGCTCTGTGTTGAACACATCTACACTACAGCTCACTACAGCTCTGTGTCAAACACATCTACACTACAGCTCTCTGTTTAACACATCTACACTACAGCTTTGTGTTGTACACCTCACATCTCAAAAATTCCTTAGGGTTCTCCAGAATGCAAACACACTGTTAATGAATACCTACATCTATAGTAGAAGTTCAGCTGTCGTTTTACGAGGTAATGTATCATGGGCACCGTAAACAGTAAACAATCTCATAACAAACGCTGTCTTTCAGACCGTTGAGAGAGTGATACTGTAAGTATTAGCTGATCAAACCAGGTTGTTGACTTCTCACCTTGATCACCCTGCCTTTAAGATGAAGTAGAGGGAGTGGTGTGTCGGCTGGGTGTGTGTGTGTGTGTGTGTGTGTGTGTGTGTGTGTGTGTGTGTGTGTGTGTGTGTGTGTGTGTGTGTGTGTGTGTGTGTGTGTGTGTGTGTGTGTGTGTGTGTGTATGTGTGTGTGTGTGTGTGTGTGTGTGTGTGTGTGTGTGTGTGTTTAACTAGAACTTGACTAACCTGTGTGTGCAGCAGAAGAGAGGAGTCTGTCTGATAGTAAGAACACTGTCTTTGTTTACTGCTGCAGGACCTGTGGCCACTTGCCAGGTAACTATTACACTAGACAGAGATAACACAACCCTGCCAGGTAACTATTACACTAGACAGAGATAACACAACCCTGCCAGGTAACTATTACACTAGACAGAGATAGATAACACAGCCCTGCCAGGTAACTATTACACTAGACAGAGATAACACAACCCTGCCAGGTAACTATTACACTAGACAGAGATAACACAACCCTGCCAGGTAACTATTACACTAGACA
>NC_092152.1:86139275-86141775 GCF_045791955.1 Oncorhynchus clarkii lewisi
CCAGGGCTGGGTCATCAGGACTATATGGACCAGGACTGGGTCATCTGGACTGGGTCATCAGGACTGGGTCATCAGGACTGTATGGATCAGGACTGGGTCATCAGGACTGGGTCATCAGGACTATATGGACCAGGACTGGGTCATCAGGACAGGGTCATCAGGACTGGGTCATCAGTACTATATGGATCAGGACTGGGTCATCAGGACTGTATGGATCAGGACTGGGTCATCAGGACTATATGGATCAGGACTGGGTCATCAGGACTGTATGGATCAGGACTGGGTCATCAGGACTGGGTCATCAGGACTGGGTCATCAGGACTATATGGATCAGGACAGGGTCATCAGGACTGAGTCATCAGGACTGGGTCATCAGGACTGTATGGATCAGGACTGGGTCATCAGGACTGGGTCATCAGGACTGGGTCATCAGGACTGTATGGATCAGGACTGGGTCATCAGGACTATATGGACCAGGACTGGGTCATCAGGACTATATGGACCAGGACTGGGTCATCAGGACTATATGGACCAGGACTGGGTCTTCAGGACTGGGTCATCAGGACTATATGGACCAGGACTGGGTCATCAGGACTGGGTCATCAGGACTGCATGGATCAGGACTGGGTCATCAGGACTATATGGACCAGGACTGGGTCATCAGGACTGGGTCATCAGGACTATATGGACCAGGACTGGGTCATCAGGACTATATGGACCAGGACTGGGTCATCAGGACTGTATGGATCAGGACTGGGTCATCAGGACTATATGGACCAGGACTGGGTCATCAGGACTGGGTCATCAGGACTATATGGACCAGGACTGGGTCATCAGGACTATGTGGACCAGGACTGGGTCATCAGGACTGGGTCATCAGGACTGGGTCATCAGGACTATATGGACCAGGACTGGGTCATCAGGACTATATGGATCAGGACTCGGTCATCAGGACTGGGTCATCAGGACTGGGTCATCAGGACTATATGGACCAGGACTGGGTCATCAGGACTGGGTCATCAGGACTATATGGACCAGGACTGGGTCATCAGGACTGGGTCATCAGGACGAAATGGACCAGGACTGGGTCATCAGGACTATATGGATCAGGACTGGGTCATCAGGACTGGGTCATCAGGACTATATAGACCAGGACTGGGTCATCATGACAGGGTCTTCAGGACTGGGTCATCAGGACTATATGGACCAGGACTGGGTCATCAGGACTGGGTCATCAGGACTATATGGACCAGGACTGGGTCATCAGGACTATATGGATCAGGACTTGGTCATCTGGACTGGGTCGTCAGGACTATATTGATCAGGACTGGGTCATCAGGACTATATGGACCAGGACTGGGTCATCAGGACTATATGGACCAGGACTGGGTCATCAGGACTATATGGATCAGGACTGGGTCATCAGGACAGGGTCATCAGGACAGGGTCATCAGGACTATATGGACCAGGACTGGGTCATCTGGACTGGGTCATCAGGACTGTATGGACCAGGACTGGGTCATCAGGACTATATGGACCAGGACTGGGTCATCAGGACTGGGTCATCCATCAGGACTGGGTCATCAGGACTATATGGACCAAGACTGGGTCATCAGGACTGGTTCATCAGGACTATATGGATCTGGACTGGGTCATCTGGACTGGGTCATCAGGACTGGGTCATCAGGACTGGTTCATCAGGACTATAATGACCAGGACTGGGTCATGAGGACTGGGCTATCAGGACTGGGTCATCAGGACTATATGGACCAAGACTGGGTCATCAGGACCGGTTCATCAGGACTATATGGATCAGGACTGGGTCATCAAGACTGGGTCATCAGGACTGGGTCATCAGGACTATATGGACCAGGACTGGGTCTTCATGACTGGGTCATCAGGACTGGGTCATCAGGACTATGTCTTTTGCCTGGTTAAACATCGTCTTGATAACAGGCTCTTTGATTAAAGACAGAAAACACTGTTTTTCACTGACATGTTTATCCTTACCGAGTGAACTGACTAGGAATCACTCTGGGCCCTGATTAGTCTATCACAAGGACCCAGAGTTTGTCCTGGTCAGAATACATGTGAGGAGAAAATCTTGCTCATATGGAATCAGAATCAGAGAGCTGCTGGTACCTGCTCTACATTTAACATGTTACCTTACAGAGATTCATGTTTCAGAACCAGTATTCTATAGCAGGTACTGGATCTCAGGCAGTAGAACATTACAGATACCTTACTGGTTAGACCTGGTTCTACTGCCTGTGTCCTGGTTCTACTGCCTGGGTCCTGGTTCTACTGCCTGTGTCCTGGTTCTACTGCCTGTGTCCTGGTTCTACTGCCTGTGTCCTGGTTCTACTGCCTGTGTCCTGGTTCTACTGCCTGGGTCCTGGTTCTACTGCCTGTGTCCTGATTCGACTGCCTGTGTCCTGGTTCTAATGAAGGATCCTGGTTGTACTGCCTGTGTCCTGGTTCTACTGCCTGGGTCTTGGTT